>NC_051156.1:217993435-218043435 GCF_013339745.2 Dermacentor silvarum
CATTATACGGCTAACGCTAGTCGGCCCAAGCTTGTGTGGCGCGGCGTAGCACCTCAAAATGCGTCATAACATCACGCTGCGCCCACCTCCCCCCGTTGTTCTTGGCTAAGGCAAGCTGCGTGCTCCTATAGTACCCGCTACAGCGCCTGTTTTCCATCAGCCGAACGCGTCTTAATCATGTTAATGGCAACTGTAGCAAGGCTGCTGCGATCTACATTATGCCCTGTTGATGCTGCTAAGTATTTTGTTTTTCTGCTTCAATGGCCGATGCTGGCCGCACTTTTATTGACTCCAACCCATAATCGGATTGTGTGGCCTAGCGAGCACGCTGCGATCAGCGTTGGAGCTGCAGCGCTTCCGTGGTTCGAGAGAGTCGACGTCAAGTGCCGACCACTTTTAATGCATCCCTTGATGTTGGCCTACACATTGGAGAATACATCGCAGTCAGCTTTCTCAGTATTCTTTTTTTCTCGCGGCACGTACAATGGTGGAGGCACCTTCAGGTAGACCGAGCGGCCTATGACTACGCCCCTGGATATATTGTACCACACCAAGAACTTCAGCTTGTAACAAAATCTGGAAATTAATCTAATTTGCTTCGCTTTCATAGCCGTTAACGCACCCGCTAAGCTACGGAGTCCCCACTCACAATAGCAACATGACAGTTAAATGTGCAGTCCGCAACAACACTTGCGTACAGGAAAGCGCGTCATTCGACAGTTACCGCCACCTGTTTGAGTCATAAACCATCACTCCTGGACTAGCCTAGGGCTATCAGTTCTAGGAAAATGTTTGTTTATCCTGATGCTTGTTTTTATTTTTCGTCGTTACTCTCTTGATTTACTCCTCGATTTTTGTACTGTTCTTTTCTTCTGCATTATATAGTTGGATTTTATTACAACCTGCATTCATCAATAATGTTTTACTACATATATGCACAGTTTCATTCATAAGTGCTAAACACTCGTTCATGTTACCGTTTTTCTGCATTATGCTTTCCTGCATTTTATCTATTCGTTCACTCTCTGTTAATTGAATCCAGCGTTTATTCGGCAATTTACCGATACTTTGTGTATGTACTTGTACTGTGTTGCTTACTACTGTATATTTTCTATATACACTGCTTAACAGGAGGTCCTCCGGACAGTCTACTATGGGACCTTTTTCTGAACTTATAACATATGTGCATATGTGACCTATAGTCCAACATGTTTTAAAAACCAAAAGGAAACGGAAACGTGGGAGACGTGTTGCTACGATCAATAACCCATTCATACTGGCGACCCCAAACGCCTAACGATGATTAAGCAGTCTCATTGTCACCATCGTTTGTGCACGAGGCCTGTGCAAACCATTTGTATAATCAGTTTCCCTTCATCAATTTTGTTTCTCCCGCGTCTCTCCGTCTAGCCATTTCAGCATCTGTATTCATTTTTTTCTGAATCATTACTGCTCACAATCGCGAGCTGTGTTCCGGAGTACACTTCATTACATCGTCATTGAGTCTAGCCCATGTGAGTGTATTCAATTATGTTGTTTTCTTTCTACCTCGCAAGAGCCCAAGAACTGCCTTCTAGGTAAAAGTTGAACTTCAATATAACATACACGAATACAACGAAATATCGGGTGTAAGAGAGCAATCTACAGATTTTGTCGCCAATATTAGCGTGTTACGAAAGAATACTTAAAAGAAATATCGGATATGTCGAAAGCATTTTTGCGTCGAATGTAACTTGCCTATAAATAGATTCGACCGTATTGCCATTGACACTAAGTTCTTCTTGGGAGTACGTTTGACGTAGTCACTTTTCTTTTAAACCAGCGTTGTTGTTGTTGTTTTTTAACCATAAATTGTTCTATCCCTAAAGTAAGGCTTATTTTGTTTTCTAGTCGGTGTACAACGCGCGAACCGGTAGTAAATTTTGGCTTCTGCGCAGTGTCCCGCGCCAGCGTTTGCGCATCTGCTGAAGCTGAATCCGAATACCGAGTTCGCGTCCGTCAACGCATTGCAGCGAAGCGTATTTTGAGTTGGACCGCTTACGATTCAATACAAAGATATGACGAGCATATGAAGTTTATAGGCGTGGATATTCGAGAGGCCATGGCTAACGCAGGCACGCAGCTTTATATAATTTCGAAGATGGTGTTCAGTTTCGAGGTACCCGGTCCGCATTTCATCGTAATCACACAAAGAAAGAAACTACTCTTACAACAAACTACAGGTGTGCACATGAATATGCATGCGGTCTTAATAGACAGACGTACTTCATTACGGCGCAACGAAATACGTGGTTTCACAATCCAAAATATCAGTGTCAGACAAAAAACTACGGATATAATACCCCTTCTCTAGACCTCTTATTTGCATAAGAAGTTTATGTGGGACGTCTCTGCCTAAATGAACTGATGACTCGGTTCTGCTCAGCGAACGCTGAAGTAACAGTGGTAGCGTCTTCTCTCCCATAAAAACTTTAGTGCAGTTAACACTACGCTTCGATATATTTCGAGTTCTGCAGTTTTCCACCACCTTGCTAAGGAAACTATAACTAAATCAAAAGGATGTTTGCGTCACTCAGTATGTTCCGGAACACGTTAGCAACACTGACACAGCTGTTCCACAGGGTAATTAGAGCATGACCGTAGAGACTGCCTCTGGCCATGCCACGCTGAAAAGCATTAATTCCTTTCGGACAAGCCGATGAACATATTCAAAAGGCCGACATATACATTGCGTGAAAAATGTTTTCAAGATAACTGTGATTACAGAAATGCAATAATGCTTTCACTCGAGGTGTTCAAGCTAACCGCTCAGAATGGCACATCTGGCGGGCAATTTCATCATCCCTGTTGAATGTGTACTCACTCCTGCTCCGGATTATCCACGCATTCATGCTATGCCACCTCGCTTATTCGGCGGCTATGCACAACTAACTCGTGCCGGAGCACAACAACATCAATGCCCTAATCAGAAGAGTATTCAAGCTTGCCCTAGACCTTCCCGTCCGACTGCATACAGAAGACCTCCTCAAGCTGGTAATCCACAACACGTTCGAAGAAATCTTGAAGCCCAAGAGTTTTCTCAGTTTGTCATGCTCTCCGGCACCCCAGTGGGCCAAGCCATACTTGGCGTGCTGGGACGTACTCCCCCGGTCGTCGGTTCCGACGCTGTGAAGCTGCCCAACGACGTAAGATGCAATATTTTCATACACCGGATGCCACGCAATATGCATCCGACCTACAACGAAGGACGAAGACGAGCCAGGGCAGTGCCCGCTTGGACAAGGATCGAACATGCTTCGTAGACGCTCCTTCATACGCTCAAGGAGAAGCCTCAGTGGTCATCGACTGTGATTCCAAAATCATCAGCTGCGCTACCATCCGCACTTCTAGTTCCAGCGTTGCAGAACAGGTTGCCATTGCTCTTGCTTTGACGGACGGCGTACATGACACGATTTATTCAGGCTCGAAGACCACTATCAGGGCCTTTCAGATGGGCATGGTGGCTCCGCAGGCCCTACGTATCATCCAAAATGTTAAAGACCTCAAACATCACTCATTGATTGGCCTGGTTCCCTGCGCACCTTCGAACCATTTAGGGTGTCTCGCTCAACCCCCAACGAGGAGGCACACTCGGCTGCACGCGGTTTGACTGACCGTGCGCCGGGTAACGCGTCCTCTGTAACAGAATGTGTGTTGCGTAAAGAATGTTGTGTATCGCCTTCCGTTATCGTGCGGAAAAGTTTACATTGGGCAGTTTGGGAGGTGCCTGAATGATAGGTTAAGAGAACACAAACAAAAATTGAACGGATACCGAGATGGTCATGTTTCTGTGCATTGCAGTGAATGTGGGTGCAAACCCTTGTTCAAGAAGTGTTCTGTTTTGTATAGAAATGTAGATAAAGTTACGCGAGAGGTTGTTGAAGCCACTCTGATGCAGCGCTATTCGTGTGATCTTCACTGACGCCAGCCCAGCGGATGAACGCGGGGGAGTCACGGTAGGACCCTGATCTCATGACCGTATTCGCAGCCTCGGAACGTACATTAACCGATCTCTCCCTCCTGGAAGAACGTGCGATTGCTAGGGCAATCCTTTCCACCTATTCTGTCCCTCCTTCTACCCCCAATCATATTCTCACAGACTCCCAGGCAGCTCGTCGGCGTTTTCTTTTCAGCACTTTACATCCTACCACCATGTCCATATTCGAATCCTTCCTATCATCCACCTCGCATACTTTTCGGTTGGTCTGGATGCCTGGGCACGCAGCGATCCCCGGTAATGAGCGCGATCATGCGCTGGCCCGAGAACTCTCATACCGAGCCGCTGGGAATCGCTCTGCCATCATCCGACCGCAACCTTTCTCGTACGCATCCCAACTTGCTGAGATAAGCCTAACTCGGCACCACTACCTCCCCCCTCATCCTTCCCTTACTCACCGACAGGCTGTCTGTTGGCGACAACTACAGACGAATACTTTCCCGACGCCCCTTTCCTGTTCCTTTCTCTACCCCTCCCGTGGTCCAGCTCAATGCCCGCACTGCGGCGACCGCCCCACCCTACTGCATATGGTCTGGCTTTGCCAAGACATTCCCAACGTCCCTCCGGTTCCAAACCCTACCCTCACCTCCTCGGAGGAGCGGCTGACCGACGCGACGGCGAATGGCCAGCAATGGCTGGTCGACCGTGCCGTGGCGGTGGCTGCTACCTATGGGGCCCCGGACTAAGGGCTCCATCTTCGAGGCATAACTGGTCTCCACGACATTGCAATAAAGTTTATTCTCTCTCTGTTGTTTCTACGCAATAAGGAAGAAAAACCTAATGGTGAAGTTTCCACTTAAACCGCAGCGATGGCCCTAGCGGTAGAGCATCCGCCTCGTATGCGGGAGGTACCGAGTTCAAATCCCGGTGCGGCCGGGAACCCACCGATTTTTCGAATGGGTAGAGATGTGCCCTATCCTGGTGCTCGGCTGTCGTGGGGGTTCACATCTCGAAAGAGGGCCCAATAGAGATTTCAGGACTTGTCTCTGGGCGCCTCTTGTCCAACCACAGACGGCCTTGTGGACGAGCATCCGCCGCGGCTGTGGGAGGCAAGTGCTGCCGCCGGGTACCTACCGGTAAAATAGGTACAAGCACGCTCCCGGCCTGGTGTTCGGCCATTACGGGACCTCAATGCTTGAAAAGTGGTGTTTGACTTCAACCCGAAGGCGTCCCCACCTCAATAGGTGCTTGGGGCGCCACATGGGAAATGGCCGCCGAACGGCCCAGACATTACTTGTTTTCTGTGCTCACGAGGGTTTCGACGGGAATTCAGGGCGCGGGCTCCTTTCCCAAGCATATCATCCCTGCAGGAAGCCGAACGCCAGGCCGGTATACGCTTGTACCCATTTGAACCAGTGGGTGCCCGGCGGCGGTGGGAATCGAACCCACAACCTCCCGCAGCCGAGGCGGGTGCTCTTCCACCACGCTTTACGCACGCACACACACACACAAGCGCGCGCGCGCGCGCGCAGTACACTAATATTTTCCGAAAGCTGTAACATACGATACTGCAGCTGGTGCTTTGCACGATTCGAAAGAGCGCGCAACATGCAAGGCTTTTCGACATGAGTATTCTATACAACAGGCAAGTGGACACGCATACCAGGGCCGGTATAATGTAGCGATGCCTTCGCCAACAAACAAAGATGAGTGGATTGCTCTTCGAACAGCTTCAGGGCACTTACATTACGGACCTTTCACAGAAGCGATCCGTGGCGTAGGTCGTCTGCTATGTACAAAGTCACAAAAGCGCTGCAGTGCTTCTTGACATGCGCCAGCCTATATGACTGCTTGTTATCGACTCAGCGACGAACGCTTGATTGCGTGTGTACAAGTGCAAAGTCTGAACTTCTCTTTTCCTTCTCATATTTCAATTCCCTTCCCCCCTTCCCCAGTGGAGGCTAGAGCCTGCTTAACCTTCCTGCCTTTCCCTGGTGACGTCTCTCTCTCTCTCTCTCTCTGTCCGCTCAATTCTATAGCCCTCGTATTACCCACCTTCACAGTCGTCTGATAGCACTGATAAAGCAGGCAGAGCGTCACTCTGACCACTGATGCAGCGCGGAAATCACCGATAGTAATAGCATTGCGAAAGGCGTCGCTACAATATCGCGGTCCAGAGCGCTACTGACTGATTTCTCTTCTTAGGCAAGGCGTTATGGAGACAGCCAATGCGCGGAGCACACAAACAAACCGCGACAGGGCTCTAGCGTCGAACAGGCGCTTGAATGAAGTTGTTCCTCACCGAGTACGTCAAGGTATCCGACCTGGCTCATCATGGGCGATGTGTTGATCTGGCACATGTAGCCGCCAGCGGTCTGACTCCTGCACGTTGCGGATGTGCAGCACGAAGTGCCGGTTGTCGCTGGTGCTGAGGGAGATGCGGTAGTTGCGGCTGATCACCTGCTGGTGAATGCTCAGGATACCCTTGTCCTCCACCTTGATCCACGCTGGCTGCAAGCACAGAGTGCAGATATGTAAAATTTGTACTACTACAATGAAACTTCAGCGGGTCCTTGCTTTCGGCAAATAACCCGAGAGCACTGTTCACAAATCTGCGCTGGATGCAGTCACTATAGTAACAAGGTTAGCGTGATCGAGCTAAGAGCTAAAAGAGAGCAAGATCTAATATCAGCGCTGGTGCTTAGTAACTGTTATAAGATGAATGTAAGTTATCAATACTTCTTTTGGGCGAGTTTGGTACATCTTGAAACTTTGGGTACACAGCGCAAACAGACGACCACAAGAATGGAGACACGGGACCACACAGGTGTGTGGCTGACTAACAATGTTTTAAACAACCAGTTGTAAAGTCGCGCCTGTGTGTCCGTGTCTCCCTTATGTGGGTCGTCTGTTGCTTAGCAACTGTTTTAAGATGAATGTAAGTTAGCGTAAGTCTTTAAAAAATGACGTTAAGTAGAAGTATCTTCAATCGATCAGCCTAATTAACAGGGCGATGAGAGGGCAGGGCATCGAAAAGCAATTGAAAACATGAAAAAGCGATGTCGAGAAAAAAGAAAAGAAAGGTTGTGAGCACGGAACAAAACGCGCTTCAAAGTGCAGAAAATGCTATGACGAAGTACAACCACAATGAGGAAAATCTCTCGCATTTGTCCTTTCCCATGTGATAACTTATTGCCCCTGTCACAGTAAAGATTTATGTTTATTTTAGCTGATGAGATTCGACCCATCAAATGACGGTGGGTTCAAGTGGTGCTACATGACAAATAATAATTATAACTTGCATAAAACATTAATACCAATTTGTCATATATTTTTTTAAAAACGCAAGAGGTCATCGAACAAGGCAAAATGCAGTAGTGCTGTTAGGCAAATTTTATCTTTCAAACGTCACACTGGTTAAACGGTTGTGTCATCAAAAGCATCCGTCACCGCATTCGTCTCCAGCGTAGTCGACAATCATGGGACCGAAATAAATGCGTCGTCGGTTTCCAGAGCGAGCGCTGCGGAGGCAGAGGATATAGCGATAGCGTTAGCCATCACGACGAGACCGCACTGGAAGTGCGCCATAGTTCTGACGGACTCTCAGACGGCATACAGAAATAATTACAGGGCCAAAATTTCCAGGGCCGCCCATCGCATTCTGAGTGGAGCGCACCAGTTCCCACCATACATACAAATCGTGTGGACACCGGGGCATGAGTCCTTATGCGGCAATCAGCAGTCACACGCCTAATTAAGCCCGAGCGCATGCACACCGGGAGCCACGAGAGGGCCCCGCTGAGCAGTTACACCCCGAGCCCATACCATTAACCTACACGCACATCCTAAAGCACTATCGCCTTTCACGAAGAACACTACCGCCGCCTCATAATGCTCTGACGCGAGATGAAGCCGTATTATGGAGAAAACTCCAAACACATATCCACATTTGAGTCTCTACCACGCCATACACCCTGCGCTGTATTCCTATAAATGCCCACACTGCGATCAATGCGCAACGCTTTACTACGTGGTATGGGCATGCGCAAGCACACCACAGCTCAATGGGAGGCAGCGCTGTCCAGCTAGGACTCGACGGACCAGCTCAACCTGATCCACCGAGCGAGAAGGGCAGCTAAGGCCGCTGGACTCCTGGACTGAGGGGACCACCCACTGCACAACGGAAGAGGTACCTTAACTCCTGTGCTGTTTTCTATAAAGTTTACTCTCTCTCTCTCTCTCTCTCTCTCTCTCTAATGGTGCTAATCGTGATCGCTCCAAGCGACGGTGCAACACTGTTGAATTTGTATTCGTGACGAAAATCGACAGCTGGAGTAGGTATAGATGAGATCAGCGGAACACGTAGCAGTAAAATTTCGTAGATAGGGTGCTTGCAGTGAACTTTAGGCGCCCGTGTGCAAGGAATACTCGCCTGGCGCCTCCATCAATTTTTACCACATCACACGTTATTGTCACACCTGGGTATATCAACACAAATTGCTGCGTCAACTCTTTACTGACATTTTCTTCAGTAACAAAGTCACGTGGTCTAAGACTGTTTCTCATTAGACAGTAAACAGCTTGCTAACTTGCTCAGCGCAACGTAATCTTTCAAACACTAGTGTCAGACTGCTGAGAATGCAGCACTTCAAGCACTGACACTCAAACCGCGCTACTCAGCAAACCCTGACTCAGCACGCTGGTGACATAAATCGGCAAAACATTAGGGCACCAGACGGGCTCGGCCAAATGTTTGCCAACAAGAATCCCCGCTACGGTCAACACCGGCGGTGTGTTTTATTGTCGTGACCTAGCTTACAGATTCGTTCAGCTGGTAACGAGCCTCGCTTGTGTCACGCGTAGCACTGTTCAATCGAACTGCGGGCATCTAGCGTCATTTCGGGCCCTGCGTGCATCGGTCATCGCTACACTTAGGGCACCGCGCGTACTTTTTCATTTGCGGTCGCAATCAGCTTGTCGCAGATGGCGGTGCATGAACGATCGAACAGCGATCTGACACGGGATTGATCACCGCAGGACTGCGACAGCAGCGCAAAGCTTCGACAGCGAGACTCGGGTTCGCAGTCCGAGGTATCTGCTGGCTCTGCTCGCCCTAATTGAGCCCGCGTTGTTGCGGCTATTGTTTTGCATGTCGCTCGCCGGTGCGTCTGCCATTCGCACAAGTCGAGCAGTGGTTTGGGCGACAAGCCGACTCTCTTTATGATTAACGATAACGTGACCTACTAATATTTTATGAAATAAGTGTGGCCATTAATTAAATTTGTTGACATGATAGGATTATTATTCAATCTGCCAGTGTTACTGATAACTGAGTGCAGAAGCTGTAGCCGGCATTCATTCGAAACAAATAGATAAAAAGAAATTTTAAAAAACATTTATAATTAAGCGTTGCTCCAATATATCAGGTATTTCAACGTCTTCGGTCTTTGTTAGTGCCAAAACATTGCCCTGACAAAAATTTGTGTTACAAGCTTGCTTTAAAACTTAATAATAATAATAATAATAATAATAATAATAATAATAATAATAATAATAATAATAATAATAATAATAATAATAATAATAATAATAATAATAATAATAATCACTGCACCCATTTCATGGTAACAGTGCGCGCGAAGAAATTTATTTTCTTTATTAAATATTTTACTTATTCATTGTCTAACATACCTTTTCTTTTTTTTTCGGTACAAAGTCGATACAAAGGAAGAAGAAGAAGGCGTTCTTTCTGCTTGCATCAAAGTCGTAAGAACTGTGCAAAGCAAGATTGCACAAGATAGGATACACATCATGGGATGCGTCCGAGTTATTGGAGCCATCATTAAGTCAATTAAGAATGACTTCAAATTCGTAAGAAATTGAACTTTATGAAGGTGTGGAAAATGAAGTCCATTTGTTATAGCATTCTTTATAATCTTGTGAGAGCTCTGAAATTTTTCCAATGTATCATACAATTGAAATGTTTTTTCTTTGTCTTTATATATATATATATATATATATATTAGTATATATATATATTAGTATATATATATATATATATATATATATATATATATATATATGTACTTATCTGCGTGGAGTATCATATATGATATGTGGCACTTAATTGCGGTTTCTGAAATCACAGCAATAGCGTTTTTTTTTTTTTTTTTTTTTGTTGTTGTTGAAGTTTGCTCTGGTATTTTTAGCATCAAAAGTGGCTTGTCTTTCTTTTTTACAAGAAAATAAATATAATTGTGGTATAAAATTAGGTTATTATGGATGTTCAAATACATTATCAATGCTGCACTGAAGACAAGCTTGTGGTAAAGAATTTAATTCGTGGTTAGTCCGCACAAACAAAATACTTTTAAAATCGCTAATTTCGACCAAACCAGAACAGCTTATCAGAAGCGGCAACGTTTGCTGTTTGAAGCTCGCCTTATTGTTTCAAAGTAGAGAAAGAAATAGTGTGGCCATATTTCTGTAAGGTTGCAACGGTTAAACTTCGAAAACGAGATAAAACGGCATTAAAATATAGGGCTATATCTTTTTTTTTTCTAAATTTTAATCTACTACATAAACCACAGACCTTAGCCCCAACAATTTTTTAAAAATAACATAAACATTTATCTGGTTCGAAATGAGTTCCTGTGCAGCTTGGTACGGTTAAGAAAATTGCTTTTATTTCGTAAGAAAGCAAGAATGACCACCCACGCATATAAAGAAAACCCAAAAGCATTAAGCTTTTCGTGTGCATATGTGTGCCCTTGTTTATGTCTTCGTTACCAACCCCCCCCCCCCCCCCTCCAAAAAAAAAAAATTTCAGTAGATCGACAGGAATGGCACCACAAGACTTGTCCGCCTCTGCGAAACTTAATTGCAAATAATGAATCGGGAAAATTGACAGAGTACGTCTAAAACTTCTGTACCACGAAAGAAAAGGAGAGCAAATGTACAGTCACGTTAGCACACCGCAATCTGACAAGGTTGCCTCGCTTTACACCTTTAACTTGTTCTTTTTCAACCAGCAGTTGACGAATGACGATGCGTCGGAAGAACCACTAGCTGGTGCTCCGACGCTGCGCAGCGGTACGCGGGCACTAGGCTGGGACGCTAGGTTGGGATGCTGTTGTTGGATTGTTGCCGCTTCATGGTGAACCTCCAACGCCGTTGCAGTAAATCTTCGGCCGCCGTCAGCGGTGTACTGCACGACGTTCAGGTTTCCGCTCTGTGCCCTTGTCATGTAAACCTTATCTCTTCGGCTGTGATGTATGAATCTGGCGCGCACCTATTGTTCCGCCGTGTGCTCGCTCGGTTAAATGCCGTTTCGCATTCTAGCTCAGTATGTGACCGCGACATGTGTCGACGAAGCGTAGAGAAATCAGACGTTTGCACACCACAAATGAGGTCAGCTCCGCTTATACGAGGTTAGGTCGGTTGTGAGCCTAATAATGTCCTTTGTTAAAGTAAGGGAGATAACTACGATTGAATTCTTATTACATTTCCTGCTTTGTATACGAAACAGCTTTTAAAAAGCGGCAACGTGACGTACGACGCCAAGGTGATCTCGCAAGAAGTTTATTCGGTCACGCAACCAATTTTGAGCATTTAAAATTAACAAAGTTTACAAAAAGCGATGGCGCCATGATAAGTAACATTAAAACTAGACAACCAGACGGTATGAATGTAGTCCCCCTATGCTTAAAATTCTGTCACGTTTATTTTACAGTTGCGATGACACCTTTGCACCATAGTGTAACGCACGCGCTAAAAAAAATCGTATGCAAAAAGTGTATGCACACTGGTAACTTACACTGGGTCAACGCATTAGGCAGAGGACAAATAAAGAGTCCATACACATCATGGCCTTGCTAGTGTTAGTACATGGAACCAACTGGTCAGGAATAGCATCAGTTTAGCCCTAAAGAACAATAAATAGTAGTATCGATGATACCGCATATGTCGTAAAGAACCCCATTGTCAGATGTTCAAGCGGTCGTTGCGGTAGCTTCACTACGGCATGAGTGTATTTGTGGCAGTGCACGCTTTACAGGCAAAAAAAAAAAAAAAAAAAAAAGCGGTAGTGGCGAAATGAGAAGTGACAGCTGCCAAATGTTTCCTGAAACAGTGCACGAGAGACGAATACTTTAGTAAGCGAAAATTACTAACTAATTAACCAACCAACCAACCAACCAACCAACCTAACCAATCAAACAACCAACCAACCAACAAGCAAACAAACAAACAAACAAACAAACAAACAAACAAACAAACAACAACCAACCAACCAACCAACCAACAAACTAACAAACTAACTATGTTGAATGAATGAATGAATGAATGAATGAATGAATAAAAAGAAAGAAAGGGCCAACCAAGCGTCAGCGCTCAAGAGGACAAGATCGACATACATGGTGGTTAAAATACGCGTAATTCGATGATTAAATGTTGATCACATCTCTTTATTGTCTTTATTTGATGTTCATTATTCACTCTTTGTATCTTATTCGTATTGTATTTCGCGCGCAATTGCGTGGACCTTGTCTTCTTTAGTGTAGACACTTGTTTGACTCCCCCCGCCCCCCCCCCCCCCCCTTTTTATCTTTTTTTAACAGCGAAGCTGTCTAACCTGGACGTTTGCCATCAGGAGTAACGCCGAAATGTGGGCCGATCCTGGTGGTAGTGCAGAAAGGGTCCAAGCGCAATGGCACATACCCCTGTGAACTAGCGATGCTGTTTAAGCTCGAGGATGGTCCGTCAAGTGTACGTCACAAAATTTCCGCATGGCGATGACGTCACCATGCGTCACCTAGCAACGCTTCGCCCCAGCTGCGCCGACCGCAATGAGCCTCGCCACAGCTGCGTGAGCCATGAAGTCATCGCGCGCGCCGCACCGCTTCGCCTTAGCTTTGCGGAGCCATGACGTCACCGCGCTGTGCAGAGTGGTTGCCGCGGCTGCGTAGAGGCGGAGCTAAGCCGCGACATCACTGCGCCAACCCACGGGATATATAGCTCCGCGTCGCCGCCGCGGCGACACTAAATCACCGCCATCTCCGCGCCGAGCACATCGCTTCAGTGATGGGGTGGCAGAAGAAGAGCGTCACTCCCGAAGAAGAGGAAGCGCGGCGTGAAAGCCGCCGCCTCTCTACTCGAGAGCGAGTGAGACCACTTCGGTCCAATCCCGAGTATAACGCCGCCGAAGCGGCGGCGAAACGTCGGTGATTCGCAGAAGATCCGGAGTTAGGAGCCCGCGAAACCGAGCAACAGCGTTTGAGCGTCCAGATACTTCAATGACCGAGTGTTCGTTGCTCCTTGGGCTGTCGATGATTCCGGGGTGATCTTGCGCAAAACGTGGCCGAGTCTCGAAGCCTAACCTCGCAAAAACTTGGCCGAACCGAGGCAAAGCTAGGTGGGGTCGCCAGCTTCGCTGTTTGCCCAGTCTTCGCAGCACTAGTCTGAAGCTGCCTCTAATTCTTTTATTGTTATTTCGAATGAATAAGAGGCCAGATGGGCCGATCCCGGAGATAGTGACCTTTATGGTGAAATGCAGTTGATTTTCGACTATATTAGCGCTAATTATACCTACTGCGCGGCTTCTTCTCGCTTCTCGTGGGCCCCGGCGAGGCCGTCCTCCTTAGTTCCAGCAAACTCGCTTCACTTCCCAAAAGTGTCCGTACGGCGGCTTTGTGTCAGCATGCCTATATCTACGGCGGTGTACCCTTTACAGGAGTATAGTGCAAATGCGAGTAATGTTCGACTATATTGGTGCTAAGTACGCCCTTATCGTTTACTTTACTTAATTTGCAATTAATTTTCGCTTTTGGTCTCGTTGAGACGTACGTTTTGATATACTTTGCGACTCGTTACGACGCTCTGGAGACGCGAAAGGGCCACCTGTGTTTTAGCAAATGACTTGCAACGGGCACGCGTTACTTTCAATACATTATTTCAGGGGGGTTGAGGAAGGGGGGAGCAATGAGGAGGAGAGGAGGGGAGCTGGCAGTCAGCCGTTGCAGGCCCCGGGCAGAAATGAGGCATGTAGATCTGCCCTTCAGATGGATCTGTGCTAGTGCAAATGTGCAAGGACCACTTAATTTTTCTTCGGACCACTTGACATAACCTTTGTCACTCACTCACTCACTCACTCACTCACTCACTCACTCACTCACTCACTCACTCACTCACTCACTCACTCACTCACTCACTCACTCACTCACTCACTCACTCACTCACTCACTCACTCACTCACTCACTCACTCACTCACTCACTCACTCACTCACTCACTCACTCACTCACTCACTCACTCACTCACTCACTCACTCACTCACTCACTCACTCACTCACTCACTCACTCACTCACTCACTCACTCACTCACTCACTCACTCACTCACTCACTCACTCACTCACTCACTCACTCACTCACTCACTCACTCACTCACTCACTCACTCACTCACTCACTCACTCACTCACTGCAGTCAAGAGTCTCAAGACCGAAACGTGCACACACAGTTGAAAACGAATGTACGAGAACTACATGGTACCCTGTACGATCCAAGGTTGTCGATGACGCAGGGGATCCTGGCGTCTCTTCCACGAGGCACAGTCACGTTTGGGATGACCTCGGCGAAGAACGGCGGCAGCTCCTCGTCCAAAATATCCTCCGCAGTACCTGCACATAGTTTATGGTTTAAGAGAGAAATGAGCGAAAGAACGCCACATGTCAAGCTAAAAAGGCTAAAGTAATATAATTGTTTTCTGACACAATACAGCAATTCAGCTTCATGAAAGACAGAACTGCAACTTGAATCATCGGTGGAATTAGTCTGCTGGTTGGTTAGTAACTTTATGTCCCCACACAACTGCATTGAAAACACTCTGTGTTAGGTCGTATTATTTGCGACCAGCAGATGAAGTTGGCACTTTCATATAGCCCAAGTCGGTTTTGCATTGGGACCTTTTTAAAAAAAGTGGATTTGACGCGTTAACTGCCGTTCGATCAACAGCTGTTCAAAGCCAAGGTAACAGCACTCGCGAGAGATACAAAGAGTGATAAAAAACTGCCTGACGGCTTTTGGATGCAAGAGCTTATTTCGTAGCATCTCATGCAGCATAAAATCATCCGACACAAACTTGATAACGATTTCAACATTAAAGCGATTGAGCCCTAAATTCATAAGGGCCGCTTTCCTATCGTAAGGCTTCTCGCAAGCAGAACAAAAGGGAAATGAGTTGGACGGTGGGTAATCATGTCAGCAGAACAAAGATATACAAGAGATTATTCACTACGTGCGTTTATTAAGTCAGGATTTTTTGCCACCACGAATCTTCACCGGCAGTCTTTTCAAAGGAGCTGAGAATTACTGACCCATGATCGTATGGGATCGAAGGCATAACTGCGACAACGTTCTCCGCAGTGTTCCGCCATTCTTCGACATCACGACCTCGGAGCAATTGAATTGAATTGCATTATTTCCACAACAACGTTGCGAGAAACACGAGGCGAAAATGCTGAATTACAGCTTGAAAGGAATACGGTCACCTCGCACAGAGAGCAGCATCAATGCATTGTGCTAGAAAGAGAGGCGCGCGACGGCGAAAACACGCGGCATTGCAAGCTGCAATTGGAAACGCGGTCCTGGTTGTGTACGTCTGGGCGACGACATCGACTACGACGACGATTACGAAGAAGATAAGGAGGAGACCCAGTATAAGGAAGTGAGAGAGAGTGTGTGTGTGTCCGTCGCGAGCTCGCACGGGAGGCTGAAGAAGAGAGGAGCGAGAGCGGCTGCGTGGCGCGTGCGTCCCGCAAAGGTTTCCACCAGCGAGGACGGATGCCGCCCGGAAGCCCTATCGCGAGCGCAGCATCGGACCCCTGGCCAGATAACTGCCCTGTGCGGGCTTCTTCTCCGTCGGGATTATTTGTCCCTCACGGCGGCGAGAAAAGCGCGTGCGGGGAAAGAAAGGAGACCGTTTTGGGGGGAAAGCGGTGGGGGGAGGTCGCGAACTGAAGCTCCCAGCGAAGCGGACCAAATTGAAACAAATGGCGGCGTCGGGCGACTACGGAGTTCCGTTCATTTCAAGCCGCGCGGCCCCGGAGATTCCCCGGGGTTGACGGGAATCACTTGACTTCCCGCCGCTGCCACCGGGGCTTCCCGATGCGCGATCGCTATACTGTCTTCTTCAGTCCCGCTCGTTCTCCGCCAGTACCTTCCCTTTTGTATTTTTTTCTGCTTTTCTTCTTCGGTTTTGCGCTCGAGTTGACGCTGGTCATTCGGACGTGCCGCTAAGATACAGATAGCTAATGCTTCATCTTTTTTTCCATTGCTCGAATCTTTTCGCAAAACCATTTCGTTCCTCCGCACCCATTTTTGCACTGACAGGCAATCGGGAGTGCTTTAGCTGGGGCGGTCTGTACACCTTCCTCCGTCCGAGAGATCTTCGGGCAGAGACGGCTACCGAGGAATTCGTATTAATGAACTGTTTGCCCGGAATCAAGTAAAGGGATGGTGCAAATGGAAAGTGTACTTTGCGCGCAGCTGGAAGCGTCAGAAACAAGAACTGGCGGTGGTGGTGGGGAGATGCGCGACTATCAGCCGCGCGAAAACGCTGATTCGGCAAAATTTACGAAGATTTAATAGCAGTTTCACATTTATAGACGAAAACATAGAAAAGGCAAACGAAAAGCAGGTACATCGCCTATGACTGCGCCCGGTTGGGCTCTGCACGTTAAAGAATGGGAGTTGCGTCGTAGGCTACAAAGCGAGAAATAGACCTAGGAGACTATTCAATGTTCGACACAATAGCAGGCGGTTTCACAGGCTGGTGGGATTTCTGAACCCCGGCCGCACTGCTACTTTTGGTTTCTGATTTGTCACTGTGAAAGGCTGTCGTCCGAGGACATTGCTTCTTGCAAATACTAGATGTTGAATTGGAGCGTGCAAGACTTGATTGCGAAAAAAAAATACGTGAATGAAAGAGTTGTCTTACAGTTCCAACGTGACCACCAACCTTCTTTTCAGCGCTGTTAATAAATTCAACAAAGATGATATAAGCGTTAGTAAACGTAACACCCGCATGCAGGAAGAGACCTGCTACGAATCAGAGGCCAAATTCACAAAATGGTTCGTTCTTAAGTGCTGCCTGCCAATGACCAGCCACATTCGCTAATCTCATGTCCAGCATTGTAATTGACTGGCGTTCTCTCTTACGAAGAATTCTAGCGTAAGTGCCTTTTGTGAATACGGACCCAGCAGGCCAAATTAACTAACAGTTCTAACGTAAGAACAATTCTGTGAATATGTTCCCAGACGCTCGAATCCCGAAGCTTTTCGGGTGTAAAGGCCGTTTCTTATTGGGAAGCAGCCTTCAGTATTAAGCCCGCTAACACAATTCGCCGATTTTCGTTTTTACAAACACCTGCAGCGTACGAGTTGCCCCTTGAGTAAGGGTTCAGCAGAGTCACGTGGCTAGATCGAGAGAACAAAGGAATCGGTTAGCGATACCTGCTGAACTAGGTCGCCTTGCAGTGCTGTCGCGAAAAACATTGTTGCCGACGATTTTTGTTCCTTTTTCAGCCCACGTTAACTTCCCCAAAAAGAATGTAAACATGCCAGCCACTTCGTCAGCGCAAGGCGCGACCAAACAATGATACAAATTCCTGTCGCCTCGAAGCGAACATAGTAAGTGTCAGCGCTGCTGAACACCTAGCTCCGTATTTCCGCCAAAAAATGTGCTTACTCTAGAACCGTTTTTAACAGTGTATATCGGCCAATCTGGATCGGGACGTTGAACAGAGAGAGTGAGAAACCAACCTTATTTTACAAACAGCTTTGTTCAAGCCGTCCGCTCCGGTAACACGTTTTCATATGATTCTTCGGACCTATATTAGCGAAGACGGCTGGACAATGGCAAACAGAACTTACAAACTAAAAGTTTTGTGAATTCGGCCCGTTCCTCCATAGAGTGAGTGAGGAGACTTCGTCAGCACTTCCGTTTGCGGTGAAGCCTAAACGTGCGGGTAGCCATAAAATGCCAAATTGGGCTCCTCTTCGAGTGCTGTGTGAGTGAATTTTTGTTACTCCAGACGCCAGCTGGCCGAAGTTTCCGTGACTGCGTGCTCACCAGAATAACACGTAGCGTGAAGTTTAGGCTATCACAGTGTAATCAATAAATTAAGTGCCCAAGAAAGTGGTCGGTGTGTTTTAGAAACACCCATAAAGAGACACGTGTGCATGTTTTACTCGGGATTTAATGGTTCCTAAGCAACTTCGTCGCAAGAGCTGGGCAGCCCTAAGAAGTTCAATGCATTCTGAAAGTGGGTTTGAAGCGTGTGGCGCTTACTAAAGGCTCTCTGCACTCCTGAAGTGTGTAAGAATCCAACGGCAGCATTGTGCATAGCGACCGGCCAGTCACCGAAACTTCCTGCAGAAGCATTTCCAGACGTTTTCCTCTCTTCTATGTCAAGTGACACCACAATCAGCAAACTTTTATCTCTGACAAGTCAGTGCACCACAACTACTTGCTATGGTCCTGCCTGCCAGATTGATGAGGCAGACTTCACTCTCGAGGAGCTGCGCCAATCGCTCAGTCTCTTCAAGCGCCGCAATGCCCCAAGTGAACATTGATAAGGCTTTTCATGAACGTATACTAGACGAATATAACGAAGTATGGTGAACCTTTCTGATCCCCGATGATTGTAAATCATCTATGATGATACCGACCGATTTTAAAGGTTGGGCGCTCTACAAGATACCTCAAGTCCTACTTGCCAATATCTTTAACATCAAATGCTATCAAGCTGATGGAACGAATGGTACTCTTTCGTCTAGGTTTCCGTTTACAGGAGCTGAAGTTCTTTCCTGATGTCATGAGCGACTTTCGTCGCTATCATTCAGCCCTGGACAGCATTGTAGACTCTGTATCATCGCCTGCATCTGCTCGAGAGAACAAGCACTCCGCATACATGTTATTTTTGGGCATACAACAAGCTTTCGACTTGGTTCCTCATAAGGAGATTATTGTCATACTTGCGACCGCTGGAATTTATGGTCTTCTGTTTCTATTTGTTCGTAATGTTCTATCAGAGCGCAGAATGAAAGTGCGCGTTGGAGGAGCAATAAGTGAATCGCGCAGTGTGATGCGTGGTGTCTCGCAAGGCAGCATCTGGTCGCCTCTAAGTTTTAACTGCGTTCTTGCTGGGATTCCATGCCATTTGCCTCAAGAATGTGACTTCCCGATAGGCATAGCTGTCTATGCTGATGACATCGCTCTGTGGATCAGTGGCCCTTCGCCCCTTGGCTCACGGCTTCGTGCAAGCTTGCAGAAAACTCTGAATGCGACTGCAGAGTACATGGATGAACTTGGGTTGCAGATTTCACCTGCCAAGTCAGCTGCAATTGCATATAATCGCAGACAACGTACTCGTGGAACCGTGAGCCTACTGTACCTGGGCGACACACGAATACGATGGGTACGACAACACCGTTACCTGGGTGTTATTTATATTGATGATGGCATCTCATGGCGCCCTGGGGTTAAATCTGTATGGCGCAAATCAAAGTCCCTCCTCAAATGTGTGGCCACCTTGACTGCTAGGGGTGCCGGCCGCGACGAAACGACAGCGCTAAAGGTGTATCAATCATCTGTACTCTCTGGTGTGATGTATTCATTACCAGTCCTGAATGTGCCGCCTACTTTGATGGCCCAACTGGAACGGGACCACCGGGTTGCGCTCCAAGTCATGATTGGCTTATCTCGCGAGGCAAAATTAGTTCCATTACATACTGAAACCCATGAGCTACCCCTGAGGCTGCAAGCGGACCACAGAGCTCTACGTAACATCGAGCATCTGCACCGCGCGTCCGGATGGCCAAGCACTTCTTAATCAGCTCATTCAGCGCCCATTCTCTCGCATGGGGAAAATGGCGGCATTGTTTAAAAACATTGCTGGCAGTTCTAAAGGTGCTACTACACTTAACCTCTGGAAGATTTCATCAAATGTCTATTCTCTGTTTATCTTGCAATTCCAAAGATCCACAAAAAGTCTGCACTGCCTGTTCCGGTGCAATTTCAATTGGCCTAGTCACACCTATTTGAAAGATTTGGTGATTATGTTCAATTACTTACAGACGCATGTCTACACAGCGATGGCCAATGCACCTCTCCAGCTTTCTTCTGCCCTTCAACTGACATCTGAAGGGTGTTTCGCATACCGCATCCAGCCTCATCAACAACTGCGGAGCTGGAAGCGATGGATGTTGCTCTGAAGTACGTGCAAGAGGAGTTAAGGATATTGAAGGCTGTCATCCTTACGGAGTCCCGCGCTGCCCTCAGCATACTACAGAGTCTGTCATTGGCATCATTGAGTCTGCCAGCAGAATTACATCTCGTGGAGTGTCCCTTGTTGGCCAGTGGATACCTTCGCACGTAGGTATCGCCGGAAACGAATAGGCCAATTGATTAACTTCTTATGCTCACAACGAATGTGACTCCCCGGAAATGTCGAGTAGGCTTGACGATGCTCGTCTGTTGATTCGAAGATATCTACTTAAGGAGCACCCAGTACAGCATGTTACAAAAGGATCCTATCCTCCCCGTGTTTGTAGTCGAGGCTTGCCTCGTTGTGCTAGAGCTCTATTGCTCAAATTAAGGGTTGGCTGTGTCTTGGTGTCTCAACGTTTATGTCGGACGTGTAGAGGTCCGTCGCGCGCTTCTTGTGTTTCCTGCGAGACACTGCATCACCTTATATTACAGTGTCCTGCTTTCCTTTCACAGCGCACGCCGCTACTAATGGACTATCGCCTACTTCACCTTCAGTGTACGACCCTTGATAATTGCCTGTACCCGAGTGGTTGTGCTTCTCGTCGTAAACAGGCTCATTGCACCCTGCATACTTCTCTACAAGAAACTGGCTTGACTACCCGTCTGTGAGAGACATTGCAAGGGACGAAGTATGTCTTGCTAACCTTGTTTTTGTATTTTTACATCCGTTCCTAACTAGTGTGGCCTGCGTGTGTCCTTCGTTTTTTTTTTTTTTTTTTTTGCTCCTACTTGCTCACTCTATGCCTTGCTTTATGCCTGTCTTTGGGGCCTGTCATCTGGTTGTTTCTTCTTCATTTCCCTTTCTCCTTATCTTCAGCTTCATTTTCTATCCCCTCCTTTCTTTTAAAGATTAGGCACGTGTTGTGTCCCTCTCGGTGGTAGTTGCCAGCCTGCTCCTTCCATATTTCCCTCTATGTGTGTGTGTGTATTTTCACATCAATTATTATTATTATTATTATTATTATTATTATTATTATTATTATTATTATTATTATTATTATTGTTGTTGTTGTTGTTGTTGTTGTTGTGTTGTTGTTGTGTTGTTGTTGTTGTTGTTGTTGTTGTTGTTGTTGTTGTTGTTGTTGTTGTTGTTGTTGTTGTTGTTGTTGTTGTTGTTGTTGTTGTTGTTGTTGTTGTTGTTGTTGTTGTTGTTGTTGTTGTTGTTGTTGTTGTTGTTGATTGGATCGTTCTATGTACAGCCGAATATTTCCCCTGTTTTGTATGGTGAGGTCATCTCTTCCATTGAATGTGTAATATCCTCCCATTGTAAGCACAAAGTAATTCTTCTTGGTGATTTTAATACACCAGGTATTGATTGGAACACACTTAGATATTGTCATTACAATCATTACACAGAGAAGAAATACAACCTGTTGTTGGACTTTCTGTCTTTCTGTTCCCTTCAACAGCATAACTTAGTCGCCAATTCCTGTGGCAACGCCTTAGATCTTTGCATCTCAAATGCTCAGGTTTTAGATGTCTCCCGTTCCGTAATTTTCCTTTTGCGTACCGATAAGTTTCATCCGCCACTAAAGATAACTGCCTCTGTGTCAGCACTGAGGCAGAGCTCCTCCAGTGGCGTAAATGAATCCCCACGCTTTGCTTTCAAGCATGGTGATTATCTTGGTTTATATAATTCCTTGTCCACCACCGACTGGTCACTGTTTACCGACAAAAGCAATGTTAATGACCAAGTAGATCAGTTTACAGAGCTTGTTTTGAGCAGTATGCGCAAATACATTCCCCAGTACAGGCATAGACGCTCTAGATATCCCCACTGGTTTTCGTCTGAACTCATAAAGATCGCGCACACCGAAAATCCAGAATTCCGTTGCCTAATGAGTACAGAGAAGAATTCCGCTTTTTTCGGGCTCTCTGTAAACGTCTCTATAAGCGGGATCAAGATTCATATATGGCATTCTTGGAAAAAAGCGCCTCCGACCGGCCGGCAAAATTTTGGAAGTATATCCGTAAGAGCTCCAATAAACATGGAGAGGGTTTTCGCTTATTTGACTCTAGGGGGCAGAAGTCCAAGCAGTCGCGGATTGTTTTGCAGCCCATTTCTCTTCCTTATATAAAGATGCAGGTTTCAACGCTGGTGTCAGTCAGCAGCACACGACGGTTCCTACATCTACTGCGGTGTTGTTTGATGAAGAGCTTGTCCACGAATGCCTTAAGCGCTTGAAGCCTTCCCTATCCTGCGGCCCTGACGGCATCCCCTCCGCAATTCTAAAAGCTTACGGCAGTATATTTGCTCCAGTATTGACATCTATATTTAATAACTCTTTGACTACTTCCACTTTCCCTCACATGTGGGAAACTGCTCGTGTTTTTCCTGTATTTAAGTCTGGATGTAAATCAGATGTGTCGAATTATGGCCCAATTTCTCTTCTCTGTGCTACGTCCAAGATTTTTGAGCTTGCTCTTCACAACATATTGTCTTTTACTGTGAAGAACTCGCTCATTCCGAATCAGCATGGATTTCTGACCGGCCGCTCCACTATCACAAATCTCGCAAGTTTCATGACACAGATCTCCACGCCGGTACTTCAAAGGGGGCAAGTTGACACCATTTACTGTGATCTCAGCAAGGCTTTTGATGTAGTCAGCCACTCGCTGCTTCTGATCAAGCTTACGCACTTTGATGTTGACTCGTCAGTTGTGAATCTCTTGCGCAGTTATCTTCTTGATAGATCGTGTTATATTAACGTCAATGGCCAAACATCTTCTTCTTACTTGGCAACTAGCGGCGTCCCTCAAGGGTCAGTATTAGGACCACTCCTTTTTTTAATTTTTATTAATGACGTTATTTCTGTTATTCGGAACTCTTATTTCCTTCTATATGCCGATGACATCAAGATTTTAAAGAAAATTCGCACTGTTGATGACTGTCGCGCCCTGCAGTCTGGCCTGTTTTCCTTTTCTAAATGGTGCAAGGATAATAACCTTACCTTGAATGCTGCTAAGACCAAAGTCATGACTTTCACACGCAAAACAGCAAGTATTTCTTTTTCTTACTCTATAGATTCTGTGCCGTTGTGTATGGTCTGTGAGATCAATGATCTTGGTGTACTTTTTGATGCAACCTTACATTTTTCGGCTCACACTAAACGTGTTGCAATGCGGGGTATGCGCTCTCTTGGTTCTGTATGCAGACTGTCGAGGGAATTCAAGTCTCCTACACCGTTCCGCAAATTATACACAACCATATGTCTTCCTCAACTCGAATATGCGTCGGTCGTCTGGAATGGCTCTTCTAGATCCAACAGTGACATTATAGATCGTGTCCAGAAAAAGTTTTTAAGCATATATAATCACCGCTTTGCAAACCTGGACATTGCACCCTGTACTAGCACTGTTAGATTGTTGTCATTGCCCTCACTTCGCGACCGACGTAATCGCGCTGACCTTCTGTTTCTCTTTAAACTCCTTCATGGTAACCTCACGTGTCCCGAACTTCTCAGCTGTGTCATGTTCCGCATCCCACGCAAGATCACCAGAGAACATAGACCTTTCCATGTTCCTGCCTGTCATCACGAACACTCAACTGTCCTCAGGATACAGAGTCTTCATAACGCTTACTTTCGTGATCTTGATATCTTTCATAACTCCTTGTCATCGTTCTTTTCCGAGCTTTGCCTTGTGTTATAATTTCATGAATTGTTCAAGTGCCCTTCTCCTCCTTTTCTTTTGTATTTACTTTGCGCTTTGTTGTCCGTACTCTCTTTTTTTTTCACAATTTTTATTTTTATTCATTTATTTTTAATGATTTTTCCCTGAGTGTCTTGTTTTTGGTTTTTTTGGTTGTTCCTGGACAACGTGCCCAGGAACAACCTTAGGGTACGTTGTTCCTGGGCACGTTAAATAAACATGATTGATTGATTGATTGATTGCTTATTATTATTATTATTATTATTATTATTATTATTATTATTATTATTATTATTATTATTATTATTATTATTATTATTATTATTATTATTATTATTTTTAATAGGCAGAAGGCAGATGCGTTCAGTAGCACTACTTTGTCGATCAAAATTCAGTGACCCGCTATGGTGTTGGGCTGGTGAGCACGATATCGCGGGATCGAATCCCGGCCACGGCGGCCGCATTTCGATGGGGGCGAAATGCGAAAACACCCATGTACTTAGATTTAGGTGCCCGTTAAAGAACCCCAGGTGGTCCAAATTTCCGGAGTCCCCCACTACGGCGTGCCTCATAATCAGATCGTGGTATTGGCACGTAAAAACCCATAATTAATTTTTTTAATTCAGTGCTATGTAAGCCGAAGTATGTGGTGGCACAGAAAGCCTTGCATTAAAAAAAAAGGAGGAGGAGACGGAGTCAAAACAAGACATAGGTGGGTCATGAGAAACTGGTCCTATTGGAGCGGTCGTTGCGAATGGACCCACCATAACGAAGACAGCACATTGCAAAACTTTGCAGCAAGCACAAAACGAAAGATCAGCACAACTACAAATACCAAGTAGGCGAACGCTGGCAAAATTATTTCTCAAACTGTTAACGAAATTTGAAAAAAAACATACTAGCGCCTAAAGAGAAAAGAAAGACGCTTTCTGAGGTTCACGCTGCGGTCGGATATCGCTTGCCTCCGTCGTACGCATCACATCCACCGAGCAAACAAACGTTATTTTTAAGTCAACTACCAGTTTTCAGGAGAACGACACCAGGTCCAGCGATCAGGGAAAGGCCAGCGAGATCCCATTCCCATGCTAACGTATACCATTCATCAGGGTAGCCCGAAGCCGTAGACACGGTGCTTCTAAAGACAAAGCGAAGACAGTTCGCCGTCGTCTTAAAGTGAATCCGGTAGTACTCTGGGCGTCGGAGCTGTGAGCGGGCTCATTACGTTGCCGAAGCTTGAAATCTTAATGCACGCGCAGCCTAATGAAGCAGCCAGGGCGCCCCGGCAGACCGCCGTCTGCGCTCTCCCTAATCGGGAGCTCGGACCAAGGCGCCGCTCCTGATCCGCAATCACTGCACTCGGTCGCGTCATCCTCATGTGTTCACCCGAGAGGCGCATCGCTGACCAGCCGAAATGAGCGCTGTCTAGGCGTGCTGGGAGGCGTCACACCGACGGTCGAACGTGGGATGGAAATCCCGCATGACTTTCTAGAGAAATGAAATATTTAAAGGCAGGGAGGTCCCTTATGCAACAACAAGCTTGAATGAATCACGCAAGTTTGCTTTGCACTTTGGACGAGGTTTTTTCAGGATATATGCTTTCTGTCACTGTGGCGGTCTCGAAGATATGGAGGTAATGTCGTTGTTAATATTGTCCCATAAATCTGTGGCGTTCTCGCTGCTTGGTGGCACGTTTTGCTTTTGCCCTCGCTGAATGTAAGCGGTTGTGTAAGTGACAATAAGCGGAATATTTTTTACGGATGTGTGAGGAAACACTAAAGAAAAAAAAAAAAAAACGCGGAAGAACCCATTCCACGATGAGTGTCGACGGTAATTCGATTACACTTTAAGAACAGTTGCACCCTTTGGGGTGCATTTTTGCCACACAACAATAATCGTCATCTGTCTTGCTTGCGTTTCCTATCTTGAAAATTCTGCACTTGCTACTTTCCTGTCGAGAACGCTGTGTCACGCTGATAACGCTCTTGTCGTTCGTGACCGAGAAGTGCCGGGCGCACAGCGTTAAAGAAAGGAAAGCCACGCAAGTCAGATGATGATTATCGTTCTGTGGCAAAAATACGCCCCAAAGGGTGCAACTGTTTTTAGAGTGTAGCATTCAAGCAATGTAGCGAGACACCGTATTGGTGAAGTGACGTTTATTTAAAACGCACGAGGACAATGCGATGACGACGAGTGTATAACGACGGCATGACGACAGCCGTATGACGAAGCTGGAATGAAGATGACGGCACGACCACGACGGTATGACAAACGATGCATAATTACGATTGAGTGGCGACGGCTTGATTACGATAGAATGACGACGAAGGAATGATGTCGATGGACGAACGAAGACCGCATTACGGCGACGACATGACAACTATTTGGCGACTGGGTGACAACGATGGCACGAAAACGACGGCATGACGACAGCCAGACGACGAAGTAGTCGAGCTGGTAATTCAGCTCCCCCACCCCCCCCAATCTCCATCACCGCATAAATAGAGATAAAGTTAGCAACAATATAAGTTACACTGATATATTTACGACGGCGGAACAACCACAACGGCATCGCAACGACGGTATCAGAACAAATGCACGACGACGACGACTCTATATGATGACGATAGAAAGAGAATGGTATGAGGACAATGCGATGACGACGAGCGTATGACAAAAATGGAGTGACGACAACCGCATGACGACAGTCGAATGACGAAGCTAGAGTGGCAACGCTGGAACAACCACGACTGCATGCCTCGCGAAGACGGCGATGCAATGACTGCCATGGCAGCACAACCAGGAGCGCATACCTATATAGTGGCCCAAGCAATCAGACAACTTGGGTCACTTGGTCGGCACAGAAGGCGTGACGGCGACGGCATGAAGACAGTCCCATGACGAAACTGGAATGACCGACGTTGCACCGACTATGACGGCATCCCGACCACCTAGTTGCCCAAGCTATTAGACAAGTTGGGCCAGTGGGACGACGTAGAAGGCGTGACGGTTTGACGAGTCAGATGGCGCAGAAAGGATCATGATGGAACGACCACGACAGCATCGCGACTACGAGCAAATTACTTAGTGGCACAAGCTGGTGGTCAACTTGGGCCACTGGCTTGGCGTATGTAGTTAGGTTAGTTATAGTTATAGTTAGTGATAGTTAGTGAGTTATAGTTAGTTAGACATACAGACAGTCAGAGAGACAGATATATGGTTCCTGCTTAAGAACTACTTGTGAATAAAAACCCAGGTTTTTTCAGCCTCGCAGATGGCATGCTGGAATTAGCTTTTTTTTTTTTCTTTTTGCCACGATATAATAACAGAATAGTTTTACCGGTAAATAGAGACACCCATACATGATCAAAATTTCTGAATTGTGTTGTACGGTCTCAATATGCTTTTGAGCTGTTATGTTTTATGTTTTTCTGTGTGTGTTTTTCTCCGTTGTATGCATGTGTTTGTTATAATGTGCCCCTGTGCCCCACACCGTGTTTCCAAAGAGGGAGGCTTTTTAATAGCAGAAAGGTGGAGAGGTCGGCCTGGGTTAAGTGCCTCTAGCCTGCTACTCCACGCTGGGGAAGGGGTTCGGGGGAATAACAGGGATAGGATGTGAAGAGGAAGGAGAGTGGCGGTACGGTGAAGACGATGATGAGGGCTGCACATCATACTGTTTCTATGCATCGCGTGCGTGCACACTTCACAGCACAGAACAGTCATCTTCGCGGGCAGAGGTAGAGGTTACTGCGGTGTAGCTAGAAGACTAGCTGTCTATGGCTTAAATAATTTTTGCAGCTGTAAGCGCCACTGGCGTAAACCAGACAGTAGCAGCTGCAGGGTGTCCATTATATGTCGCAGCGTCGCTTTGATGACAGAGTCCAACGGTGATTTTTCTGTGCACTGTCCTTGTTCGCGCGGACAGTCTAAGGTCCGTGTGCGCGTCGGTAAGCGCGGCCACACATGCGATTCCGGGCTTGCGAGGCTCGCTTGAAGCAACGGCTCGGAGAGACATATCGATCCCGATTGAACTACATTCTGCTGGACCTGCGGTATTGGAGCCAGAGAGCCCTCGTTTGCACCTACAACTTGTCCACGTCGACGACGCGATCGTGTCCGGCGTTGCACTGACGCTGCTGCTTCTTTGTGGGACATACTTGTCTTGCTCATTTGGTTCAGTATTTTTATATCCTTTTTCTCTTTCGGACAATGATTCGGATTGGCCTCGAGGGTGGGCTTGAATTGCTGTGGACCGTGTTTCCAACTATTCGTTCATCAAATCCTACAGTTGCCTTCGTGGGCTTTAGTATGCGAACATTAATTAAGCATTCAGTATATAATGCAATAAACACCAAGAAACAAAAGTCGGCTCTATAAGGTCGGATGCAACATACAAATGACTAGAAAATAGACATCGCGCTGAAAATACACAGTCAGCTGCTGAGCAAGCCGATGCTATATTGGCGATCAGCATACAGCAATTTGTGATCTTCACGTTGTCTCATGGCATTTTGGTGCTATTGTGAGACACATCACCAGCAAGCTGAAAAGTTCAAGGCTGTTTCAGATGACATGGCCATTAAAACTTTGCTTTTTTAGGATCTCCCACACCTTCCACGATTTTATGCCTCGTACTTTTTTCTGTAAATCTTGAACTTATAATGGTGCGCAATCACGTGGGCGCTGCGAGCGAAAGAATGGCCAGAATAATGTAAGAGCGTATTAGCTTAACGCACATTGGTTGTTCTGTTACCAGTGGCTCATTAATGTACGGCAACATTTTAGGCTGCCAAGATAACTTCAAATGTAAAAAGCTGTATATCTATCGCCTCTGCGAAAAATCGAAAATAACGACGGTGGTTCGGGAATGGCGCTACATGTGAAGCATGTTAGCGTAATGAATAAAAGCTACAAAGTTTTCACCACCAGTAAGTGACCAAGTCCGTTCGCTACGAAACTACAGACTTTGATACTAAGTCTAGAGTGACGTTAAGGTGTAAGAGATACACCTTGTCTCTTCATTATATTACAAGATTTTTATTACTTTATTTTCGCTATGCATCAGGCAAATTTAAGGGCGTCAGTTGACTAATGCCTTTTCTGTGTCCCACACTTGAGGCATGAAAACTTCGCGAAGTTTCGAACTCGGCCAATTTATGAACACGTGAATAATTTATCATGGCTGAAACTGCTCCACATCCAGGTTCAAAAATAAATTTCAAAAGACGAAGTGAGAGGTAATAATGCGAAAAAAAAAAAACTTCCTTAAATGAATGCGACATTTACTTTCGGCTTAAAAAGTGGTGCACCGTTAACAAAAACAATAAGTTATAAAATGAAATCGAACAAACGCGCCAATGATTCTTCACTCGCGCCTCTCGGCTAAAGAAAGTTGATTTTTTTGCAGCTTGGCATGCTTTCAGCGTTTATTGGCTCTACACTGCCTGCATTAGAGGCAACCTTGTTTACCACGCGTTCCTGCGACAACGTTCCCAGATTATTAAAAGAGAGGATCTAAAACAAAATAATCTATATGAATATTTTCTTTACTGTCGGAAGGTCACGGTAGCGGTGTACATGAAACATTTTCGTGATAACCGCCAATACAAACTAAAATTAACGAACTTTTTAACAAATTATATTTTGACCAATCAATACAATCGAGAGCATGCAAAAGAAAATTTGTTACATTCAAGTTTAATTCATATCGACGTAGCACATTCATAGACACTCTTCTACAGGCTGCGAACCTCGAATAGAGTCAAGGAAGTATCGAGATAAAATGATAATTTTGAGCCTAATTCTTTATTAAACATAATTAATTACAAACAAAATCACTAGAGGAATGACCCCAGAACTCCTATTGGAGTTGTGTGAGGTGAGAGGAGTTGTGTGAGGAAACCTAAAAAAGGTATAGGATATTACTGACCACCACACAAAACAGGTACTAAAATAAACTATCGTCAACAAATAGAAAATAGACAAAAGTTTTATGTAGAACACTACAGCCATCGCTCAGCGCGTTCTCATTCTATGAGACTAAATGAATACTCGTGTCGAATCAGTTTATTCAGAAAATCATTTTCCCCACTCACTACAGTTATAATTTCGTTATTACACTATAGCTATAATATAGTTTTACTATACCTTTTCAAAAACGCCGTAACATAATTTTTGCTGTAAAATGCTCGTAATTAAATTGCACTTCTGATTAGACAAAAATATTTGACTTAGGAAATTGCGTTTTCAAGTTGGCGCTGGCTTCATACCTTAAAAATACCTGCCGCGATGTTGCGCTGCTAAGCCCGAGGTCGCAGGTTTGAATCCCGGCCACATTTCAGTGGTGGCGAAATGCAAGCGTGCCCCTTTACTTAGATTTAGCTTCACATTAAAGAATCCCCGGTGATCAAAATCATTGCGGACTACCCCAGCAAGACATGCGTTATAATCATATCACGGTGTTGGCACGTTTAAACCCCCGAATTCAATTAATTCTTTAAAGACGTACAGTGCCCGTTTTGGCTGCGTCCTTTCACCAGAAGTGGCCGCTGTGGCTAACGCAGTAGCTACAGCGTTCTGCTGCCGACTACGAAGTTACCGGTTCGACTCCTGGCCGGTCTTTTCCTGGGTAATTTGTTTGCCTATTCATTTTTAAAGCGAAGCTTTGTACCTCTACCAGCCAAGGGTTCTGTCGTGTCCGTCGTTGTAAGCAAAAAACGATCCCGACGAACCGCTAACAATTGCAGGTATAGCAGTATAGCTTACTTGAATTCAGGCATTCAGCGTACAACTAAGCACTTGTTTTCGCAAGAAAAACCACAAAAACAAGCTTCAAAGTGATGAGCCAACATCATGGATGTTAAGGGCTGCGGGCAAACAACGGAAACAGGCTCGGCGCGGTCCGTAGATTAGATTGCAGCTGTTGCAAAGCTTATGCAGCTGCTTGAAAGAGGGTTGACGTCATTCGAAACCCTTCCAGCCTAGTAACTGCTTCGGTTAATTTTCTAGGCTACCCCACTATGGGGTAGTCTAGTAGTGTATATCACACCGATCATAAAGCAGTAGTGAACATTGTTGTGAAGTAAATAATAATAAAGGCCGTGGTTAAAGTTACGTTGTAGTGTGTGAAATATCAAGTGCGCCGCAGTCACCGTGAGGGTGGCGTAAAAAGCTTCCCTTTCCAACCACCTTCACACAGTGGATTGGCGGGCCATTTTTTTCGCGCACTCTCTCTGCCTCGTGCTGCCTAACGCTACGGTTACTTTAATGGAACGTCTGTTTCTTTGGGACAAAGACCCCACCAATAGCTTTAACTTCTTGCATCACGTGGCTTCTTGAAGCCGACTGGAGTGTACGAACGCTGGACCGACGGTTAGTGAACACTCCTCTGCGAGTGTGTTCACACTGACTGCCTCTTTAATATATTTCTCATCTTTCCTTTTTCTCGCATATGCTTCTCTCCTTCTCTCCTTACCCAAGTGTAAGGGTAGCAACCCGCACTAGGCCTTGGTTCTTCTTCTTCTTCATTAAACATAATATGGCCTTGGTTAACCTTCCTGTCTTTCCCTCTTCCGTCTTTCTTTGCCTCAACGTGGTCGTAGGCCGCAAATGCAGTTTCCACGACACGGCAGTGCACTGCGCGTGTACTGCGCACCGGTGGTTGTCATGCTGCCTCGCCATGGCGTGCCCCGGTGGCTGCGACCCTGAGAGAGTCTGCGGCGGCAGCGGTGGCTGCCGTGATGCGCGGGCCTGTTTGCTTTGGGCCGACTCAGCCCACGGGCCGCCATCCTTCACGGCTCCTGCCGCCGCCGGGCGCGCACGCCAGCGCTGTTGCCATCGGCGTGCACTCGGAAGGGCGTGTGTACAAGGGGCGCAGCTCGGCCAGCGAACGCGCGTCGAACGTGAAGTCCGCGTGCTTTCACTTGCAAATGTGTAAACTCCTTACGCTGCCTGCCGGTAGCGCCGAAAATATCCACCGCCTAAATGTCGAACTCGAGTATTTGCGTGTCGTTGCTCAGTGTATACACTAGACGGATTCTGGCCTTCAAGAATGACAAGAAAGAACCGCGTAGAGTGCGTGCCGTGGTTAACGGCCATTTATAGGCTCGAAGCATTCGCTGAATGTGGTTGGCGACAAAAGTGTACGGGGCTGTCTCGCACTTCCTGCCTGCGATTTTCTGCGACCCTGAGGTGTAAAGAAATTTGCGTACGTGTGTACACAACTGGGCGTCTTTTTCTAATCACCACGGTGACGAAGCTGCAATGGCGTGCTGCTGCTGGGCACGACTCCGTAAGCTTACAACAACATCACTGCTGTCGCGCGGCAGAAAGTAGGTGACACCGACGAAGATATTTGCACGATAGGTTCGACAAGCTCGATCTCGATCTCGCTAAGAATGCAAATTTCAGCCATGATTTCAACAGGCGGAATGTGTTGGTTGAGCAAAGGAGACAACGAAGCAAGAATATTGGGGAAAGGAAAATTGAAATAGCGTCTGACTGGGAACTATACAAAGAATGAAGGTGAAAAAAACCAAAGATAGCAAAAATGAACGTTCCGGGGTGGTACCTCGGTCTACGAGCATTCTTTTCACAAACAGTTCGATTCATGAACTACAGCTCTCCAAACATTTTGCGACGGTTCACGAAATTCGTGTCGGGCTCAAGGAGATCGTTCGTGTGCAACTCGTATAGTACCATTTATTCCCTATGAAATGAGAACTAATATAATTATAACCTCAACGTCTGTTGGGTTAAAGTATAAGATGATGGTTGGCGATTCCGATTTATTTATTTATTTATTTATTTATTTATTTATTTATTTATTTATTTATTTATTTATTTATTTATTTATTTATTTACTTTAATGTCCGAATTCAACACGGGAGTTTTGAGACACAGCAGCGCAGGGCTGCGGATTAATTTAGAGCACCTGAGGTTCATTATTGTGTACGGAAAGTTCAGTACAAGAGCGTTCGTGCATTTCGCCTCCGTTTGAATGCGATCGCACGAGCTCGAAGTCCAACCGTCGACCTGTTGCTTTAATGGCACGTACACACTAGCGGCAAAACGCACGCGGCGCGCCGCCGGCGGCAAAACGCAGCAGCGGCAGGGCGGCCACACGAACCGGCGGCGCGCCGCTGCGGCAATCACGTGACAGATTAGACTCCTCTCCCCTTCTCGAACTATCCGGGAGCTGACGCGTGCAGATGACAGTGCGAAACGAGAAACAAGCGGTCGGGCGGGTCCGCGTGGCACCATTTTCCGCGCGCACGTCACGGAAGCGGGCCGCTCTCATTGGTCTCCTTCATCCGCTACACGCGGCAAACCGCAAAAAATCGGTCCAGGAGCGATCCATGCCGCGGCAAGAAAAACCCGTTTCGCGGCTGCTTTCGCGGCGCGCTTCTTGCCGCCGGCGGCGCGCCGCGCGCGTTTTGCCGCTAGTGTGTACGTGGCATAAGAGAACGCCGCAACTAATGTGCGAGCGCAGCGGTTCGCTCCCTTTTCTATATTGTAAATCATATTGCCGATATGCAAAAACATGCACTTCTTTTCAGGAAAATTTTAATCTTCGTCTCTCCTGCCTGTCTCGCTTCCATGGGTACTTCACAAGTCGCGACACGCCCACTGTCCTCACAGCCCGATGTGCGTTCCCTGCGGCGCACACTAGGTTATTACTATCGGCCAGCAGTCAAGTCAGGTTTCAATATCGCGTGAATTTGTTTTTTAGTATTTCCATCGGGTCACACTCCTTAACGAGGAGCTTAAGCTGCCTCAGTCTTGTGGGACAGTTTGCTTACTGAACGTGCCTGTGTGTCTTTATGTATATTTTCTACCTCACCCTTCATCGCGAACAACGGCAGTAGCATTCCGGGCGCTAGCTCTCCGGCTCTCGTTAAAGCGGCTCTGCCTTTAACGCGCAAGAACCGATCTCAAAATTTGCTTCCACAAAAACACTTTCTTCTTTAAAAAAAAAAGAGGGGGGGGGGGGAGAGAGAGAGAGAGAGAAACAAAGTAGAAAGTAAAGTATTCTGCGCTCAAGTAGGTCCATGCGCTAATATACGTTCGACGTCTAAATAGTGTATAATGCCTGTCTGCACCCGGCTACCGTATTAGTGGGTTTTGTTATAAGGCTGCACTGCGTTCGCGCAAACTCCCACACAGGACGTGTCTCGCTTCACTAACGTCTCCTGAGCGCTGCACGTGGAAAACTTTTTTTTTTTTTGCATCCATCAAAGCATTCGTGCAAGTCACGCATGCGTGTTCTTTTTACAGTTCTGATTGCATTATTATTTCAACGTCAACCTTCCGGATCCTAATTATCATAAATAATTTGTTGCCGTTTGCATTTCCTGGTCTGATCAATTCCTGCCCTTCTTTAGTCGCAAATAAAGAAGTAGAAGCACCGACCTGCTGTATGCACGGCTGCTTTTAATTCATCAGACCAACGGCATACAATACTCGGCTCCGGCCAGCTCTGATGACTTCAGTGCTGAATTAGAGCTGGATCGTTATACTACATTGCGATAAAAATCTAGAAACGCATAGTTCGAGGGAGGCTAAGAACGACTGCCCTCTCATGCGAAAGCAATGCACTAATAGCGGGCACGTCCTGCCTCGCGGGATTATCCGACCTGACCCTTATACACGTCACCATTAATTTTGTTAAATATTGCACAATCACAGTCCTTCAAAGACGAAGAAAAGTAGAAATTCTGTCTCGATCGCCGGCTGGTGGTAGGGATAGAGGGACTCCGCGACAAAAGGAAATAATTTTGCAATATTACATTCTCGGTGCTGACCGATGGTAATAACTTGCTCTGTATTGAAGGGTAATGACAGGGTGCGTACTGGAGACTCGAAAAGCGCCCATGACGGCGACCTAACCAAGGGAGACGAAGAACAAGAGTTCTTCGGAAATTTTATCTTTCTTTTGTAGGTCTGTGTTTTATTTATACATATAACAAAACCGGCCGTTATCACAAGATGCGTGTTCATGTCCACGCCCTCCTTGTGTTTGTGTTTGAGTGGGAAAGCTATTGTTAGATGCAATTCCATTCGAGTAGTCGGAAGTGTCGTGCATTATACAGACGAAAGAAAAAAGTGTGCGTCTTAAGCGGAAGACGCTAGCGTTTGTTCCAGCAAAATGTCGTTGCCTATAGTAGCTTGAAATCAATACGTTGTTCTGCGCGCAAAAGAAGAGTGATTATGTTGTTGGTGTTTTTGTTGTTAACTGTATGCAAGGAGATGTTGGTGCCTGTTAAACGGCGCGGGCTACTCCTCTTCTCCTAATTCATAGATGAGTTCAAAAAACTAACATCAAACAAGGAGTACTGCTGCAATAGCTTTTTTGAAAATATTTATCCCTGTCTTTATTCTGTTTTCATAGCAGAATCAATTCCCTTTTGTTGCCTGTTTTCTGATGGGCTCGTCTATCAAATATGCAAGACACTTCCTTTCTTCATTTATTCGCATCCCTTAGACTAAGAAAAGTTTGTGAGTAAGCTCTTTTTCGTGGAATCTGTATTTTGGTAGTTCATTAGGTAGGTAGTTTATTAGTTAGTCAGTGAATTAATTAGTTGTTAAATGTTAATTAATTATTTAATTTGTTTGTTTGTTTTTGCATACAGCGAGAAATATCAACAACTAAACGCTTCTTGTGGCAAAGAATATAGTGCAAGATAACTCTTATGAGGTCTCTATTTTTTACGTTATCCTCGGACTTGCTCTCTTAGTATTCTGCCGTTTCGTTATAGATGTTAGAAACTTCTGTATGTTTATTGTCTGTTTTATTTACCGGCTATGAGTTTGGGATAGCCTGCCGTTTCTGCAGCCAAACATTTCATGTTTCACGTGTAATAAAGAAAAGCTCATTACGTGTGTCTCAAAAAAATAAAGAAGCATGTTTTCGATGCTTCGCGGCATAATTTCTGAATGCAAAGATGATCGAACGTAGGCCGCTTAGACGGCAAGAGAAATATCCATATAAAATGGGTGTTATGTGCTTGTATAGCCTTCATAAACAAATGGTCCTGTCTTATACTGGAATTAGACGTACACATCATTCAACCGAAATAGAACGTTTGCTACCGCGCTAACAAAAAAAAAAAAAAAAAAAAAAAAAAACACGAAAGCAATTCGACCGATGTCAAATAGTGCCTTCATACTGCCACGTTGGGTTAATGCAGAATTTCTTTTTTTTTTCGCCTACGTTAGTTCTAGCACATTCGTTTGCTGATTAAAAGAAGAAAACTACATAATTTCAACAACAAACCTTTTTTTTTTCTTCATAACGTCTTGCTTACTTGGCACCTCAATCACTGCCCTTCGCTAAACAACCAAAAGTTCCAACATTTTGGTTTGAGGCACGCCGCAGTGTGTGCAAAATTACCAAAGGTAATTTCGAAAATAATTTTTCTTTTACTGCCTTCTGCGTAAATCACCGAGATGGCAGGTGATTCGTGAAATCAAAACAAAACAAAATGTAACTGGAATGCTAATTCGTTTTGTCGGACACATTGAAAAATTAATGTCCCAAAAATTAGTGTTGCAGCCCTGAGAATTCATTCCAAGTGGATACGCCTTCAAAACTCAACGCCTATAGTTCGTAGATTGAAATCTGTGCCGCGAAGTAATTCATGAAAATTTTTATTAGCGTAATTGCGTTAATTACTTAATTAATCATTTGGATATCTCCCGCCTTATAGAGTAATTTAGATCGTGGTTTAGAATTGTGCTACCTGCCACTGGCAATTTTAAAAAATTGTTGACCGTCTAAAAAAATGACACCCGGTGTGTGCGTGTGATATATATATATATATATATATATATATATATATATATATATATATATATATATCAAAAAATATAAGCACGTAGGACAAACATATAACAGGACTCTACTGACGTTTCCGCCGTGGTCCGGCTTTAATCAAGAGTGACGGCTATATACAGGGTGTCCCAGCTATCATGCAGCACGATTTAAAAAAAGAGGAACGGCGTTACGCGAAGAAAACCTAGTGCGTATTGTTTCCAGTACAGTGGAGTAGGCGCCAGTAATTTTGTCGTTACTGTGATTTAATTCATCATCATCATCATCATCATCAGCCTATATTTTATGTCCACTGCAGGACGAAGGCCTCTCCCTGCGATCTCCAATTACCCCTGTCTTGCGCTAGCGTATTCCAACTTGCGCCTGCGAATTTCCTAACCTCATCATCCCACCTGACTTTCTGCCGTCCTCGACTGCGCTTCCCTTCTCTTGGTATCCATTCTGTAACCCTAATGGTCCACCGGTTATCCATCCTACGCATTACATGGCCTGCCCAGCTCCATTTCTTCCGCTTAATGTCAACTAGAATATCGTCTACCCCCGTTTGTTCTCTGATCCACACCGCTCTCTTCTTGTCTCTTAACGTTACTCCTAAGATTTTTCGTTCCATTGCTCTTTGTGCGGTCCTTAACTTGTTCTCGAGCTTCTTTGTTAACCTCCAAGTTTCTGCCCCGTATGTTAGCACCGGTAGAATGCAATGATTGTACACTTTTCTTTTCAACGACAGTGGTAAGCTCCCAGTCAGGATTTGGCAATGCCTGCCGTATGCACTCCAACCTAATTTTATTCTTCTGTAAATTTCTTTCTCATGATCAGGGTCCCCTGTGAGTAATTGACCTAGATAAACATATTCCTTTACAGATTCTAGAGGCTGACTGGCGATCCTGAATTCTTGTTCGCTTGCCAGGCTATTGAACATTATCTTTGTCTTCTGCATATTCATCTTCAACCCAATTCTTGCACTTTCTCGATGAAGGTCCTCAATCATTTGTTGTAATTCCTCTCCATTGTTGCTCAATAGGACAATGTCATCTGCAAACTGAAGGTTGCTGAGATATTCGCCATCGATCCTCACTCCTAATTCTTCCCAGTCTAAGAGCTTGAATACTTCTTCTAAGCATGCAGTGAATAGCATTGGAGAGATTGTGTCTCCTTGCCTGACCCCTTTCTTGATAGGTATCTTTCTACTTTTCTTGTGGAGAACCAAGGTAGCTGTGGAATCCTTGTAGATATTGCCAAGATATTCACGTATGCCTCCTCCACTCCTTGATTACGCAATGCCTCTATGACTGCTGATATCTCTACTGAATCGAATGCCTTTTCATAATCTATGAAAGCCATATAGAGAGGTTGATTGTACTCCGCAGATTTCTCGATTACCTGATTGATGGCATGGATATGGTCCATCGTAGAATATCCCTTTCTGAAGCCAGCCTGTTCTCTTGGTTGACTGAAGTCAAGTGTTGTCCTGATTCTATTGGAAATTATCTTGGTGAATATTTTATACAATACTGAAAGCAAGCTAATGGGTCTGTAATTCTTCAATTCTTTAACGTCTCCCTTCTTATGGATAAGTATAATGTTGGCGTTCTTCCAGCTCTCTGGTACACTTGAAGTTGTGAGGCATTTCGTATAAAGGGCCGCAAGCTTTTCAAGCATGATATCTCCTCCATCTTTGATTAAATCTACTGTTATTCCATCTTCTCCAGGCGCTTTTCCCCTGGTCATGTCTTTCAAGGCCCTTCTAACTTCATCGCTAGTTATAGAAGGAGCTTCTGTATCCGGTTCATCACTATTTCGAATGGAAGAAGCTTGGCTGTTTTGGCTACTGTACAGGTCAGTATAGAATTCTTCTGCTGCTTTTACGATGTCATCGAAATTGCTGATGATATTACCATGCTTATCTTTCAGTGCATACATCTTGCCTCGTCCTATGCCTAGTTTTCTTCTTACTGATTTCATGCTGCGTCCATATTTTACGGCTTCCTCAATTTTTCCCACGTTATAATTTCGAATATCCCTTACTTTCTTCTTGTTGATCAGTTTTGACAGTTCAGCGAATTCTATCTGATCTCTTGAGTTGGACACTTTCATGTTTTGTCGTTTCTTTATTAGGTCCTTTGTTTCTTGGGAGAGCTTCCCTACAGGTTTCTTTGGTGCCTTACCTCCCACTTCAATTGCTGCTTCTGAGATCAGCCTAGTTACGGTTTCGTTCATTATCTCTATGTTATCTTCATCTTCCTGTTCTAAAGCTGCATATTTGTTTGCGAGCACCAGCCTGAATTGGTCTGCTTTTACCCTTACTGCCTCTAGGTTGGCCTGTTTCCTCTTGACTAATTTCAATCTCTCTCTCTTCAAATTGAGAGAAATCCTAGACCTCACTAATCTATGGTCACTGCACTTAACCTTACCTAACACTTCTACATCCTGCACTATGCTTGGATCGTGATTTAATTAGGTAATTGTAATTATATATAACTCAAGAAGTACTCTCCTAATTACAAAAGTGTCAATGAGAAAGTTGCAGAGCAACATGAAAAACTACCGATACAGCTCTCTGTTGCTCAATACGTGCTACATAAATGTGTTTTTCCAAGTGTGAAAGAAGCCCTCGAATACACGCAGAATTGCCGCGCGACTGGCCGCTCGAGGCACTTTGCGTGCATTTGCGGGCTTCTTTCACACTCGGACAAACACTTTGTATCGGTAGTTTTTCATGTTGCTCTGCAACTTTCTCATTGGCACTTTTATAATTAGGACAGTACTTCTCGAGTTGTATAATTAATTATAATTACCTAATTTAATTTCAGTAACGAAAAAATTACTGGCGGCAACTCCACTGTACTGGAAACAATACACACTAGGTTTGCTTCGCGTAACGCCATTCTTCATTTTTTAATCGTGCTGCGTGATAGCTGAGACATCCTATATATATATATATATATATATATATATATATATATATATATATATGCAGTTAGCGCAAGCAGTTAAGAAAAATTCGACCTGTTCCGACGACCGAACACGAGATTTTCAGAGTGTACGCCCTATACATTCACACCTAACTAGGAGGCTGGCAGATCGAAAATATTTCCGTAATGTGAAGCAGATAACAGGCGGCTTATTAAATAGAGTAACAGTATGAGTGACAAAGTATTATAAACATAATCGAAGGTGCCAGAGAATGAAGACCTGAAATAAATTACAAATTAAAAAAAAAAAGTCGGCAGATCCCACGCCCTGTGAGAATCGATGTTATGCGAAGCAGTTTGCGGAGAGCATACCAAGTTAACGAAATGACCATGAGAGCACTATTATAAGACGTAGGCGGCTGTTTCATGACCTATATGACACGCATGTAATGACATTCATGTCATGAATCCTCAGGAGTCCCTTTAGCTACGCCTAAGAGACCTTAATGGCCTCGACTTATTCATGTTATTCATGCTTTATTCATGCCTTATTCATGCTCATGACTATGACTTCGATCATCAACCTTTTCCTTCACTTAGTAACCACGTCCGAACCCATTCCAGTGGTTTTGGGGACCATTCCAGTGGTCCAGTGGCTGAGTCATTGCCATTTTTGCTGAGTCATGCTCATGTCTATGACTTCTACCATCATCCTTTAAGTATAAACCGCATAAACGCGATCTTGTGCGCGAGAGCGACAAGCGACGCGATGGAGATAGCTGTCGCTTTTGCTCGTCGCCTACAAGTCGTACCGAATGCGAGCGACGAGACGAGCGACGACTTTGAGCGACGTCTCCCCGGTGTTGCCGGTATGAGGGCAGCAAATACTCGCCGAAACTGGCATGACGCGTGCTTTATTAATTTAAGTTGATCTGCTTTAGTGTAAAGAGCAGCATAAATATTTCTAAAGGTCTTGCACTACGTTATTATCCTTGCACGTATCAAAATCTAGTCGTTTGCTCGTTCCGTGCGACAATCGGTAGTACTTGACTGGTGTATATCCAGTTTCGGCTTCGCGCTATTGGCTAGTCGCTCATAGCACTTCCGGGCGACCGAGCGATGAATTCTAGGTTTCCAGAACCGAGCCATCGAGCGACAAGAACGAGCGATCTGTTCGCGCGACGGCCCGTTTCGTCGCTCGAAGCCGTCACTCGTCGTCATCGCACACAAAATCGCTCTCATGCGGTTTCGGCTTTAGTGTTTCCTTCACTTTGTACCCACGTCCAAATACATTTCAGTGGTTTTTGAGTGTTCATCTTTTTTCGCTGCGTCATTGCCATTTTAGGCGGCTGTTTCATGACCTACATAACACGCATGTCATGCATGACCTATCATTTATGTTCGTCAGACACTCTTGTCATACTATGCCAATTTCGTACATACCAAGTTAACGAAACGACCATGAGAGCACCAAGACGTAGATAGATAGATAGATAGATAGATAGATAGATAGATAGATAGATAGATAGATAGATAGATAGATAGATAGATAGATAGATAGATAGATAGATAGATAGATAGATAGATAGATAGATAGATAGATAGATAGATAGATAGATAGATAGATAGATAGATAGATAGATAGATAGATAGATAGATAGATAGATAGATAGATAGATAGATAGATAGATAGATAGATAGATAGATAGATAGATAGATAGATAGATAGATAGATAGATAGATAGATAGATAGATAGATAGATAGATAGATAGATAGATAGATAGATAGATAGATAGATAGATAGATAGATAGATAGATAGATAGATAGATAGATAGATAGATAGATAGATGATACTGTAAAAGTGGCAAATTTTCGCTAAGAAATGCTTCGCATTTAATACAAGAAGCATGCAGTACGTCATCGGTGTTGGTGGTACATTGCAGTGTATAGCTATAGCTATGCCAATCCGCCACGGCACAAGTCGTTAATGCAATAGCTGTGAACATACGAGTTCAGTCACGTTACCATGCCGACAAACTTCAGGAGACGGGTGTCAAATAACCTTTAGACAAATCGCGCTCGCAAGGATATATCACGAAACGCCGACGGGTCGTTTTACTTCCCGCTTAAGTCCGCGCTAGGTGTTTACTGATGCTCTCACAATTAACCCAAACACAAACAAGAGTGCACATGTCATGTTAGGAACAACCTCCATGCCACACAGAGTTCTAAAAAAAGAAGAAGGAAAAAAAAAGCCGGATGGCAGCGCAAGAGGCCGCAAAATGCAGTTTTCGCTTCTACGCCAAGACGCGGGTCTCTCGTAACCCCGGGCGCGGCATGACACCGGCGAATAGCCGGATGCTATAGCTTCAACTTTGGAACGCAAGACATGTCACCGTGTTCCGGAGGCGTCAATGGGCCTGTGTGGGTCGCTGTCTAAGCTGCGACTCCCGCCCGAACCGAGGTCTTGCGCAGCATTCACAAAGTGCATCGGACGGGCGCTTAGCTGCGAGTCCGGCCAGTCCAGACCATCGCCGCTCTAGTGCTTCGAGCAGCGGGAGACACTTCTGACAGGCTTTAAATATGCGGATCATGTGGATGTCGCGGCGGACGGCCTTACGACAACGGTTTCTGGCTCCTACGCATCTGACACCCGCTCAGGTTTTTTTTTTTCTTTTTTTTTTCTTTTTTTTTCGCATTTGTCACGTTTCACAGCGGCCCAGCCCGTTCAATCTGTCCCGCTGCAATAATGTTTCGAGTTCACGCGTATGGTGCTAGCTGCGATGCCTTTTTTTTTATTATTATTATTATTATTATTATTATTCCTCTCCTCTCTTTACATTTATTTCACTCTCGCTGTCACCTTTTGTCCTCTGTAGATCCGCGCATTGAGAATCAGTGATCCATTATCCTAAACCGGAGACACTTTCCTGCAATCGCCACAACCTGTCAACTATGGGGCTGCATTTATGAAGTCGGCCCCGATCGCGGTGCGGCAGGTAGCGCAGCAGTCGAACCTTGCAGCTGGAAGTTAAGGAGAGCAACGCCTCAGCCACCATGGCGGGTGACCCTTTGCCCCACAGCGTGGACTTCCGGTTAAATACCATCGAGCTGTTGCTCGCTAAGCAGCGTTGTAATATTCATATTAATGCAATTAGCATATTTGCCTACTACAGCCATTTTGAGCCTATCTATCTATCTATCTATCTATCTATCTATCTATCTATCTATCTATCTATCTAGCTAGCTAGCTAGTTATCTATCTATCCTCTTACGCCGACTCAGTGACCCAAAAAGAATCATGTAAGAATCGTCATCTCATTTTCGTCATACCGTCGTCGCGATGACGCAATGCTCATGGGCGACCTTGGCAAGCGAGTGCCATAGCAACGTGGGACCATACCGGAGTATGTCGCATATAAGGAGGCTTTAAAAATTTTTTTGTGATCTCCTTGGTCGCGTATAGCCGAAGTAGCAGAAATCTCAGAATGACCACTGCAGATGTTAAACAAATGTTAACTAAAAAATTCGCTTTGTCGCTACATCGTTCGAATGCTAATCCCATCACCATCAACAGTCATCGTGGGATGAGTTGTGCCGTAATTTTTCTATTGATGAATTACCACGCACTGCACAGCAACTTTGACAGTAACCAGTTTCCCCGGAATACTATAGTGGGGCAGCTCACTCCGGTAAGTGTCGGGTCAGTTTTTGCGAACCTTACAGTACACTGACCGACCTCGTGTAACTGTTATAGATTGGGTGTACGAACCACGGATGACCAGATGGAGCAAATGCCAGCAAACCACATAAGCTATATATCCTATATCCACTTTTGCACTTCAGGGACTACGGATCCTCCGTCCCCACATCCATCCTCTGCCGTCAGCTTTGCACCGCTGCCAAGTCAAGTAACGATTTCCCAAAGTTCGCTCCCAAATACTCACAACAGCATCTTCGGGCCGTCGCTTCCAAAGTCACTTTGCGTTCCAGCAACAATACAAAAATGTGGTTGATCCCTCTTATATAGGAATCGGTATAGAACACGAAAGTGAAACGTGTCTTCACAGAAGTAGTGTAATGTTTATTGCACATTGATATATAATGTCTATTGGTGTTTTGTGGCTAAAGCGCCCTTAGGCGTTGATGCACCCACGCTGACGCCTGGTGGCACGTCTCCTCCATCACGACTACCAACGTCGATGACCATGAGCAACCGTCGTGCATATGGAAGCTGCACTACGCTGCACACGCTAGCACAACGCGAAAGACGAAGCACGTAACTGACACACTAATACAACGCGCAAGACAAAGCACGTAACTGAATCGTCACCGAGTCAAATCAGCGCGTACAGCGCGTCGTAATTGCAGCCTCCGCGATCAACTTCAGTGCTGAGACCACCGAAGCGTTCACTGTCGGTGCGCGTTAGTGTCATAATGCAGTACTTCTCTTTTCTGCTCGTAGGCGGCGGCACCGCCCCGAGCAAGAGCGCGGGTACACGGAGGAGTGTTAGATATATAAGGCGCGTCTGTGTAGCTCTCTGCAAATGCGTTTGTGGCGCAATGGGTTAAACGCTCGGCGATCTATCGTCGCGGACCGAGAGGTCGTGGGTTCGATTTCCAAATTTTCCATGTTTATGGAACTTTTTCTTCTGGTTTCTTTCTTTGTATTATGTTCGTGTACATTGTAAGCTGACGTATTTCCGTGACGGAAATACGTCAGTGAAGTCTTGGTGGACCCCGGCATAAAACACTTTCGTGTTAAAAAATGTGGTTGATCCCTCTTATATAGGAATCGGTATAGAACACGAAAGGGAAACGTGTCTTCACAGAAGTAGTGTAATGTTTATTGCACATTGATATATAATGTCTATTGGTGTTTTGTGGCTAAAGCGCCCTTAGGCGTTGATGCACCCACGCTGACGCCTGGTGGCACGTCTCCTCCATCACGACTACCAACGTCGATGACCATGAGCAACCGTCGTGCATATGGAAGCTGCACTACGCTGCACACGCTAGCACAACGCGAAAGACGAAGCACGTAACTGACACACTAATACAACGCGCAAGACAAAGCACGTAACTGAATCGTCACCGAGTCAAATCAGCGCGTACAGCGCGTCGTAATTGCAGCCTCCGCGATCAACTTCAGAAACATTTTCAGAGCTAATTGCGGAGGCCACGCTCCGCTGTGCTGAGTACGGTGAACGCCACCTAGTAGTGCTTCTGCGAGAACGCGTTGGTAGTGCTTCTTGATGCCAGCGTCCCTTCGAATGCTGGCATCGAGGCGTCGTAGTGCTGAGACCACCGAAGCGTTCACTGTCGGTGCGCGTTAGTGTCATAATGCAGTACTTCTCTTTTCTGCTCGTAGGCGGCGGCACCGCCCCGAGCAAGAGCGCGGGTACACGGAGGAGTGTTAGATATATAAGGCGCGTCTGTGTAGCTCTCTGCAAATGCGTTTGTGGCGCAATGGGTTAAACGCTCGGCCATCTATCGTCGCGGACCGAGAGGTCGTGGGTTCGATTTCAAAATTTTGCATGTTTGTGGAACTTTTTCTTCTGGTTTCTTTCTTGGTATTATGTTCGTGTATGTTCGTGTGACGTATTTCCGTGACGGAAATACGTCAGTGAAGTCTTGGTGGACCCCGGCATAAAACACTTTCGTGTTAAAGAAACAGAAAAACGAAATGAACAGTCCTTCTCTTTTCCTTGAAAGAAGGCACGACATTTTTCACGGCTGGGGATTTCCGAGCACTCGGGTAAAAAGAAAGGGCTCACCGAGTTCAGCGATCAGCCGTTGTCTCCCAAAGCAATAGTAAAAGTGCGTAGAGCGAAATAAAAAAAGAGAGAGAGAGAGACTGCAGAATGGGGCGAGGCAAGACCACAACATAACATTAGCCGTTGTGATAAATGAGCCCTTTTGCGCATATCAAACGCGTTCGACAAAGCCGAAACGTCTGCATGCAGACTTGGGCAGTCAGGCTCACCGCACGTCCACCTGGAGGCCATTTCCACTTTGCCTGGAAACATTTGCATCCCGCACGGCGCAGCGCACTTCCCTGAAGGTGCCTCTCTCTCTCTAGCTCTCGGCTTTAGCGGAGTCGGTGCGTCGCTTTGGTCGGGCACTCACACGTGCGTGCGTGTTCACACGTGCACGCTCGCGTACAAGTGCAAACACGTCAACAAAAGAAAAAGAAAGGAAACGTCTCTGGGGCCACATTTTGGCAGAGGTTTTGAGAACCAACAACGACGAAGACGTTCGTCAGAATCGGTACTAGTGTGAGCGTAATGGGAAATTCAGTAGGGTTCAACAGAACATGTCCACATAATCATCGCTTTGAATTTTTGTCCCCAAAAATTTTCGCGTCAAGAGGTACAGTCACCTCTAAACTTAATACGCTTTAATGGTTGACCAGGATAAAGTAACGGATCTATCCTAATCCTATTCCTCTTCGCCAATGGTCAGTGGTATGACCTGCGTTCCACCTACGCTATCAACAGTGTCGGCCGTACGTGAGCTATGGGTGATAGAAAGCAATAGAATCGAGCGAAAGCAATTGCTAAATTATATATACGGGCGCTTTATAATTTGATTTATAATCGTACGAAATGTCCGAACAGAATGCTTGTTACTTCCCGGACTGCGCTACTCTCACATGGAAAGTCCCAAAGTTCACTTCGCACACGCGAAAATACGATTATCTCTTTCTAAGCGCGAAAAATAAACAAAAAAACATTACAAATAGACATCGCGAGGTAGTAGAAACGAAGCCAATTGTGTCAGGTCAAGGCTAGCAAGATAGGTAGATAGATAAAGAACTTTATTGAGGTCCTAAAGGAATCCGCCCCCGTTTTATAGGGGGAGGATCGCAGGCCGCTCCCACGTAGGGACGGAGAGGCCTAGCCTCACCGCCGGGTCGTGGGCCTTCTGGGCAGCCTGGGGCTGTTGTAGTAGGACCCGGCTCTTGATCATGGAATAAAATTCATTTTAAAGGAAAATAATTTTATGTTTGTCATAGGCAAACGTAGAATTAAAGAGCGAGTGGTCAATACGAAACCAAAACATCCATTTCTTCAGTCTGCATTAGAATATCTTTTGGCATACGTGCCCTCCTTAAAACCAGATTCTTCTTCCGCCTCCATGTCCTCACAACACTATATTACGCCTTTATACACAGTCATATAAGCTACTGTATCTCATCATGGGGTCACGCATACTCCGTTCACCTCTCCCCATTGATTAAACTCCAGAAACAAGCACTTCGCATTATTAATTTCGCTTCACGGTGTTCACCTTCCTTTCCCATTTTTGTTCATCTTAATATTTTGCCTTTGTCTAGCCTTTATTTTTATAATATAGGCATTATATTGTTTAAACTTTATAACCATGACCTCACTTTAGACATTTTTCTACAACATGCGCTCTCTAACCCCAATTCTACTCGGTTCGCTACTCATCGTAACTTGCTCTTGCCTAGTATCCGTACTAATTATGGTAGATCCACTTTGCTTTTCTCTTCAGTAACATTTTGGAATAGTTTACCTAGGCATATGAAGTCTGTTACTTGTTTGCAAATGTTTAAGAAAACCTAAAACCCAATTTCTGTTTTTAAACTATAAATAATCCCATCTACCAGTGAAAGTTATTGATACTTACATGTATTTTTCCTTTGTAATATTTATGCTCTCTCGTTTGCTTGCTTTTTGTACTTTGTAGTTTTGCTAGTTATACTTGCACAGGAGGTCCCGCCAACGGTGATTAAAACCTTGGGACCTCCTTCTGTATATGCGCAACTATGTAACCTTTTAAGTATGTAATGAACTTTAGTTGAATTGAATTGAAACCATCGGAAAGTCAAGTACGTGTTCTTAGTGGCACTTTACTAAAGCCGAGAGAGAAAAAAGAAAATGCATCTAAGCGCGCCAGTTAATGGTTCCCTGCTTCTTTCATAATTTCCTGGTACATTATACGTGTTTACTTCAGTTGCTACATAGCACACCACAAAACAATAGTTAGAAAGGAATTCGCGAGTGAATCAATCGAGGAAAGTGGGCGATCAGGCGTAAAAAGACGTAGGAGGACACTCCAAAAGTGCACTCGGCTCATTTCGCTACGCTTCCTCAGCGTAACGCTTCACGCGAGCATTGTCGCGCTCTTTATTTCATCAAACGAGCGCTATATGAGACGCCGGAGGACGGGGCCCGAATGAGCTTAACGGACTCTTTAAACTCATCTCTCATATTCTTCCTTCACTCGAGAAATCCATTCCCTTTCAAAATCCGACGCGGCGCTCGCCGACGTGCAAGGTACAGCGACGACGATGAGGTATACAGCGCGAGTAATGCCTCGGTCGCGGTGACTCGGAAGACGGCGGCTCGCGCCGGCCCAGCGCTCGACGAGCGCAGCGATCTCGCCACCACCGTGGCCTCTGGCCGGGTCTGACTCGCCGGACCCCCCAAGAAGCGAACGCGTGCCATTAGGCAATCTCTGACGAATCCATTAGCGTCCTATCTAGGGTCGCGATCACCGCGAACGCCGTCATTTGGCGACAACCTCCCCCCTCCCCCGCTTCTACCTCCGAAACCTAGCCGAAACCTCGGCTGCGCGCACCGGCCACCGAGAGGGCGCCAGCCGCAGGAGCGAAGCGCCGAATGCACAATGGGCACCACGGTTTCCGAACAACGTCACACCCGTGGCGCCCACCGGTGCGTATTCGTCGCCGCTGCTCGGTGGTGCTATGTACGCGGCGGCGGCGGAGGCTCGTTTAGATAGAGCGGCGCCGTGCGCACGGCCCTTCCTTCCTTCTCGAATCACCAACGGGACTTGCGAACCGTTCTTCGCTCTCTACGCCTCTCTCTTCGTTAATTTTGTATTGTCGTTTGTTTTATATTTAACGTTTGGAGGGCGCGCTTTCTAACCTGTTAATTCGTAGCGAGAGTTAGAATTAAAAAGAGATAGAAAGAAAGAAAGAAAGTGAGGAACGACGTGATTTGGGGACGGAAATTTGACCGCGGAAGCGTTTGAGAAACGCTTATCTTTCTTGCCAAGTATATAACGTTCCCGGAGGGGAAACAATGACGAAAGCGACAATCGCATTAAAAGTGTGGCGTAGGTATACTGCCACCGAGACTTTCATTGGCAATTCACCCGCCAAGTTTTCGAACCTCGCGACAATGTCGTGACCCTTGCGTGTAATGTTTTGATTTCCGGCGTGATCCTTCCTCCGTATATATACTACATAAACTGAAAGCGCACTTCTCCCTGTTTCCGCCTCCTTATAGACACTGAGTGGTTGTAACTTGAGCGAGTGCGCCGTGCGCTCGGCTCGGCCACAGCCGGAGGAGGGCATTTGGCTATAATTTGCTCAGCCTGCGACAAAGGCCGCCCACACGATGGGTGGAGTGTATCTGCTCTTTATGCGTTTATCTGTCGGTTCCCCGCGATGGCCCTTCGAGCGAGGGTCACGCCTTGTTGCCCCGTAGCGAACCCAACGGTTCGTCGCTGACCCGTATAAGCCGCTTGCTTCACAGCCTGGCCACCAAATGCTGTGCGTATAGCTTATTTTTTTTTCCGATAACATTCGTGCGAATGGGTGAGAATGTTCATTCGACACCTGTGGCATGGCAGTATAAAGACCAGCGTATGACAGCGTATCGCCTGGACTTCGCCAGCAGCGGCGCTGGTGGTCGCACTTCGAAATGTTCTATTCAAACAAACTGCGCAAAATTATGAGCGTTATTAGCGATTACACCACACCTGCAAAGAATTGGCAGCGACAGCTTTACGTACGACGATATCAAGGTGAGCGTGTATTTTCCTTCTTTTCTTTCTTTCGGTGGAAGACTCTTGCGACAAAATAACGTTTCTGACGAGTTTTTATTGATTGCAGCGCAACAAGATGTCCCAAACAACGCTGCTGTGCCCGCATATATGCCCCCGTTATTATGGTACTGCAATAGCGGCACTTAATTTGGATGCATCATAAAACCCTTCAATTAAGTGTTTCATCATAGTGTTTAGGCGTGTGCTAGCGCCAATATACAGGGTGTCCCAGTGAGCTCGATCCGCGGTTAAAGGGATGCTTAAGCTTCGCCTTTAAGAGTAGAACGCGATAGCATTCAAATATCCCTGGCTGCTTATAAGGCTTTTTTCTCGTATATTCAAATTAACATCCGACACTATCACGTCTGTAGCTTGTGGTTAAGTAGCACTTTACAATTTTTCTGACGGATTTTACTTTGAGAAATTCAATTTTTGTTCACTAACGCATTGGTTCGGAATGATTATTTTCGCCAACGACGCCG
>NC_051156.1:218048435-218060935 GCF_013339745.2 Dermacentor silvarum
AGGAGAGAGAATAAAGAGAGGAATGTCCGCTATCATAAGCGTCCGTACAGTCCAGTAGCCGTCAAGAAGTGCAGACGGGCTTTTGTGGCATTTCGCATGCAAGAATGCGTAGGCCATGGGGCCAGGATCTTGTCCTCCGAGAGCACTCTATTATCTAACAGGCTGAGTTTAGCTTGTAGAGTCGGATATTTTATGAGAATTCAATAGGGCCAAATACCGTGAATAGAAACAGCAAAGGAGAGTAGAGAACAGCGGGTAAAGATGAAGAGAGTAAGATGAGTAGATGAGTTCATAAGTGAGACCGAACAGCGGCGGCTTAACGCAACGCGCAAGTGCAGTCGACCCCGCCGAGACCCCACCACCCTACCTCGCTCGTGCGCCAGGTGGTGACAAAAGAACGACTCCAGCCCGCTGTGTCGGTACGCGCGTGCCAGCATACGCGAATGCGCACGGCTGTCTACGCTTGAACCTCCTGGACTGCGGGTGGATCCACTCGCGCAGCTTCGATTGCACAGGGTTGCAGGAGTTTTCGCACAAAGTCGGGCGGGCTGGGGGTTGTCGGGGGAGAGGCTGCTAGCGGATTAAATGAGTTCAAAACCGGAAATAATGCTCAAGTCTGCTTATTTATGAAAGAGTTCTTTGTAGAGTCGGACAAGGTTTTGCTAGTGTGGTCCGTGGTGGTGGTGGTGGTGGTGGTGGTGGTGGTGGTGGTGGTGGTGGTGGTGGTGGTGGTGGTGGTGGTGGTGGTGGTGGTGGTGGTGGTGGTGGTGGTGGTTGGACTGGGGAGAGGATGATGTGAGCGGTAAGGAGGAGAGGAGTGGCGCTGAGAGGAGGAAGGCAGGAGGACAGTAGCGTGCGACGATTGGTTGACGTAGGATGGAAAGAGCACGCGCACCTAGAGCATGTTGCACCGGCGCCCGGTCGGCCGCAGCGGCAGAGATGACGCTTAAGCTCCATTTACACGGCTTCCTACAGCGCGTGGGATATGCGTGATTTTTTTTTTAAATGCTTAAGAATTTCTATGCCTACCCAACGAGAAAACCCGTCCTTCCGTCCATCCGTCACGTAAGATGATCGCTTTCAAGATAGAGCCCGCAGCAGCGAGCGAATTGACTTTCTTGCTGCGTCGCGCTTCAACGCGAACTAAGCGGCGAGAACACAGAGCACACGAAGCTATCAGCACTCGGCGCACTCTGTCCCCATCGCAGATCGCTTTCACGATAGGGCCCACGCGGCCGCGCCATACGCAGCCGGCGCCGGAGTACGGTTCATCACGGTTCATAATAGTTCGACGCGGATTGATAAGGCGCTAAAGAGCGATAACGACTCATAATAATCGGAACATCATCAGCGCACCTGGCGCCGGGACCTGCAGCAGTTTGCATGCGTCATCAATTCACCTTGCGCCGCCGTCGCAGCAGTTCATGTCGCCGCAGCGCTGTCGTTTATACTGGTCTGATCAAATTTCATAACGCTGATAATGACACCGGGCTGCGCGGAGATGAGCAAGTGGCACAATGCTTACGCCTACTTAGACAACTCCCGGAGGAGTTTCTGTAACAGTTTTTTTCTTAGTTCGTTATAGACAACATTTTATATTGGAGCGAAATTGGCCCGATCGAGATGCTGGTACGGTAATTTCTGTTGTTAAAAACAAATTGCCTAAAGCTGACGAAATGTATGAGTATCTGCCGCGACAGCACACCAACAAAACATTTTATTGTGAAGTTATTACGAGACCTCTGGAATCGATGCTTTCGTATGGAGAAAGGTCCGGGAAATATGTTTATTTTCAGAATTTCCCGCACTGTTCACTTATCTCACGTTCGGCCAAAAATAGCTGCAACGCAGGTAATTAGTACGAGGTGAGACAAACGTCACCTCTATCTCCGTAATCTACTTAACCTACGGCCACATATATTCCAGATTGTGTCAGCGGGATTGCCTACTTCGTAAGCTTCTTCCAGTCATTGCGTCAACTCGTACATCATTAAGCGTCTCTGTCTTTATCTGGCGTTGAAGTGGTTAAATAACACTGCAAATTACAGTAAGGGACAGTGAGCCGTACGGACATTATATGATTTACAGCGTTCTGGTGTAATCTACTATGCTCTAACGACGAAGCTGCTTATATCGAGCTCGCTAGAGAAGAGCCATTAGTTCAAAACGTGGTAATATACAATAGATAAGTTATGTAAGAAGACTGATGACGCCGCGAAAGTTTCGTAAGCAAATATTCCTCTCTTACTTAAGCTACTTTCTCCGCATCATTTCGTGAGAAAACTGGGAGCTTATCCATTTCGATATATACTTGGTTCCTTAGTGATTTCTTGATGACGAGGTCGTCTACGCCATCGATCGACGCTCAGGAGGTCTTTCGGGCAGTTTCACTCATTAGTCGTCCCAGTTATGTCGGAAGCACGTCAAATCACGTGTGCGGTAATTATCCCATCAAGGTTAATGCTCTAAGGGCAGCAGTGTCGCTGACTGACCCGGGTTATTAGTGACCTGTTTCGGGCGAAGCTGATGCAGATTGTCAGCTCTGTGGCTCATGTGAGGCGCCCTTCGTATCGCGGCATACATCGTGCAAACAAAAACAAGAAAGTGTATGAATGTGAGGTAATGATGTAGTGAGAGAGAGAGAGAGAGATGTGATAAGGGAAAGCAGGCGGGCAGATCATGGTTGGTTATCCTGCTCTGGGGGAGGGGAAAAAGGTGACAAAAAGCTGGGAAGAAAAAAAGAAGGAAAGCTCAGCGCACGCATGAACACACCCGCTCAAGCGTTCATGTTAAATTAAATCACAAGGAAGGAAAGAGTGGAGGAGGTTAACCAGTTTAGCACAACCTGTTTGCTACCCTACACATGGGAGTGGGATGGGGGAGAATGAAAGATGGGGAAGAGAGAGAGAGAGCACATAGCACTGCACATACATCGTCAGTCACAGTCCGTCACACTTGCGTGGTACGTGACATCACTGTCACAGCCGACAAGTCCAAACCCATTTCTTTCAAAAACGTTAGTCCCTTCGTCGCCTTCAGCTGCGATGTCTTCTGTCGACGACATGTGAGAACCGTTTCAACTGACATTAGTCTATTGGCAAGGTGCGCTAGAACGCACGCCAGGGACTGTCTCTGAACATTATATTCAGGACATTGGCATAGAATGTGTTCCAGCGTCTCCTTGCAAAGACACGCACTGCAAAGAGCGTTGTCGGCCATTCCAATGCGAAATGAATAAGATTTCGTAAATGCCACCCCTAGACATATGCGATAAAGCAGAGTGGCCTCTCTTCGGGGGGGGGGGTGGGGGGGGGGGGGGGGGGGGGGGGTCCAGTTGGCATAAAGAGATGCATCAAAGAGGGCAGGTGGTATTGACGATTGCTCGGGTTGGTTCCGCATCAGAATGGGGGATACGCCTATGCACGCGAATCTTGTGGAACAAGAGAAACAATTGAACACATTTTGTGTCTCGCTCCCCGGTACGACGTCGAGCGTGACCCTCCCTGAACAGCATTGAACCAGCTGGATTCTAGAGAATTTTCGCAAATGAAGATCCTTGGACCATGGCCGCGCACGTCGATGGCACAGGAAGTCACGAAAGCATTATTGCAGTACAAGTCGGCAGGTCTCGGCGACCGTTTATAGACTCTGCGCGCACCTTCAAATGTGCGCAAAACTGTGCTCTCTCGCTCTCTCTCTCTCTCTCTCTCTATATATATATATATATATATATATATATATATATATATATCCTCTCTCCAGTGCAGGGTAGCAATATTCATATGACCAGCGCAAAAACCAGACACGAAACACAAAAGCGGCCACGAGGACAGTGATTGTCCTCGTCGCCTCTTTTGTGTTTCGTGTCTGTTTTTTGCGCTGGTCATATGAAAATGGAACACCAACTAGCCCGGTATCACACCTTACTTCAGGGTAGCAAACCGGACGTGCGTCTGGTTAACCTCTCTGCCTTTCCTCTCTTCTCTTTCCCTCTCTGTCTCAACCTCTCTCTCTCTCTCTCTCTATTCAGAATGTAAATAGTGGGTAGCAGAGTTCTCCGATATTTTATTGATCTCACGGGATCGTTGATCGGCACGTCGGTCAGCATTGTGTTACGGGGCGCACCTGAGAAAGTAGTGAGTATATTCACTTGCGTGCAGATCGTTCTTATCTTTGAGTAACTTCTGCTAGACATTTACAATAAATGCACCATAGCTCTCGCGTTTATCAGCGCACCTATTGTTTGCAGCCGCTTATTGTAACCATTGTGCGCGCAGGAGTTCGTGTGCGCATTTCTGCTTGCGCTGGAAGCGGATAAGCATCGAGGGCTATGTGAAGCTTAACGCAATAGCCTAGCACACGATTGCTTAGACAAGAGTATGCTCTGTGTACGTTCGCCAACATCACCACTTTGGTAGCTATGCTCTGTCAGCTATGTTCCGCCGTGTCAGTTGGCGCTCGTGTGATGATCCTCGTTGTACAGCTGCAAATGGGGGTTCGCCTAAACTTCGCCCTTTGGCTTCGAACAACTGTCTGGTTTCTTGCTTTAATTTAGTATTCCCGCCTCAAATTTGCTGTATCACAATGAGCGGCCTCATTTTCTCTCTAATTTCTACTATCTCACTGTTCTGAGAATGTTACAATAAAAGGAACTCCTTAATACATCTGAAATTGTCACACATTGTGAGTGACACTGTCCAAAAGTCAGCCAGATCTAGCTACACGCGTACGCAGAAGTGCCGAGGCTTATTTATGCAGTCAGAACTACATAACAAAATGAAGTAGTTGTCAACGTAAAACACTCCGCCTGGTCTAGAGAGAAAATGATGCATAGAAAGGGAGGGAGGTTAACCAGAGGTAGTTCCGGTTGGCTACGCTGCACTGGGGAATGGGTGTGGGGTAAGAAACAGACAATGAACGGACAGGGAGAGAGCAAGAAAGAGAAAAGGAGGAACGAGCGCAAACAAATCACGTGCACTCTAGGAGCAGTAGCAGGCGGCATTCGTAAAAACGATCATGAAGGCCCGTAGACCGCAGAAACCTCAGTAGCGCGAAAAGAGCCTTCTGTGCGGAGTTTCTTTCGAAGCACTGGCCCGGAACTTCTAGTTCTGATAGACAACGATTGTCCGATTGGTTCAGCACTCTGCACATCACTTGTCTCTGGTCTAAACAAATGTTGTGCGGTTAACGCACAACACAGCTGCACCACCGCAGAAAAAAAAAAAGCAACACGCTGAAATTTGCTTTCCGAACGAATCCATGTTAAATCGTAGTTACCCATGCACTACAAATCTTTCTCATGTTCGCTGAATGAGTGGCGCGTCAGATCTCCCTTTGCTAATAATACTAGCAAGAAACTCTACGCGATTAACGGCGCATCAATCAGGATTCACGAAACGCATCTGATGCGCAAGCGCAAGATCATAGCGAGAGAGGCAATACCTCGACAACAACCAGTGCGGCGTCATGTTGTAAGCCACACTTAGGATATCGGTCTTCGATGAATCTGATCGTATAAGTCCGTAAGAGTTCTTTATGCCCGAGTACACTTACTTTGCAGTATGCAAGAGTAGGAGGGAGGTCGCAGTTTGAAGACGGGTGGGCAGCCTGAGGGCGAGTGTGTGCTGAGAGGAACCAGGAAGTTAGGAACGCCAGACAGAAAATAAGTATGAGAAGTGCCAAAGTACAACTGTATGTACGGGCACCATCACTCGAGGAGTAAATATCTAGGGCAAACCGAAGAGGGCACACAGCTGTTTGTGCCTCGTGAGCACAAACAGCTGTGTGCCCTGAATTCCAAAATGAATTCGCTTTTCCTTTTCTTTCTTTAGAAATATATGAATGCATGGTGAAGATAAGTGGCTTCGGTTCGCTCTTTAAGAACTTCGGTTCGCTCTGTAAGAACAAATGAGTAATACGGCTCCAGACTAAACGGTCATTCATCTTGATATAATCGTTGCTCTGGTGCCTTCCTTCGCGCCACGATTTGTTTGATTGCATTTTCGTTTCACTTTTTGTTTTTCAGTTTCGATTAAGGCGTAAGAGCATGGCAGAATTCGTTTTCGTTTTTCATTGCTATCCTCAAGTGGCTCCCTCCTTCCGAAACACCCGACTCGAAGCGCAGAGGGCCCGTACACGGCATACGTCATCGAGAAAGAAGTGATCAGTCTCGCAAAGAGTGCTCTGTCCACAACCGAGCGCCCAGCCGTCCGCGGAACGCCCAGTAATTTCCCGCCGCTTCCGCGAAGCCCAGTATCAAGACTCTTAAAAAGAAAAAAAGAAGAAAATAAACGAGGGGCGAGTGGGTTGAATAAGGGGCCAGTGTGCTTAGGGGCAACGTATTAAGTGCAAGAATTAACCAAAGAAAACGAAAACACGCACAAAAAAGCGCACACGTATTCTTTTTACACTCCTTCTAGAGCCTCACTGAGTCGCTTACCCTACTCTGACTTCCTTAATATTCGTATAGCATCGCTTCTTTCTTTGTTTTTCTAATATAGTAAAACACACAGGTTTCACTACACAACCAGAGAGACGAGAGTGAGGTCGACGCGGCAACCCTGGGGGGATGCAGGCGAAGCTTGCGAAGCGCCGCCAGCATATTGCCTCCGAGAGTTTTTCCATTCCCGGGCCAAGAAAAACACTGGCGCTGTCAAGTTGCCAGAGAATATTCGTTATTTTATGTTTCCGAAGAGCCACTTTTGCTAGAGGTTACGCGGAGTACCGAATGGGAGAAAAGAAAAGGAAAGCTGGTTGCAGCAGGTATTGCAAAAGCGGGACACCTTGCGCTTCGAGTTTTACTTGGAGCCGCTGTTGAGGCGTGCCACGCGCGGTTGAAGGCGAGAATGGCTCGACATCGCGCGCGCCCTCTATATATATAGGATGCGTGGGCAGCGCGGACTTTGCGGTGAAAAATCTCTCCCAGGTTTGACGCAAAGCTCGAGTAACATAGCTGACCCCAAGGAGGTCGAAAGCGGTTCACTTCCTCTCCTTCGTCTCTTTCTTTCCAACCCTTTCACGTCGGTAGAAATAGTAAGTCGAGCACGTCCAAAACCTTCTCAATTTCTTAGTTGGTTTACATCTGTGTGGTCTGAATTTCATCTCTAGGATTTGTGACACTGCAAAATTTCATCGATGTACACCACACATATCACTGTGAAAAAAAAATACAAAAGAGCGTCGGCCGATAAGTTCTTTTCTATTTTGAGGACGTCTCATTGGGAAAGTTGATTACTTTAGTACACTAAGTTGTACACTTTAGCGCATTTGATGAGCTTCTTTGGGACGCAGTAACGAAGAAAGAAAACAAGGTATCAGCAACAAAGGTACATGCAGTTACCCATCTGTAACCGAGTAGTCAATATGATCACACCTTAAGAAACTTAAGGCTTGCGCGGACGAGGAACATGCCAAGCATTGCCCAATACTTCGCAACGTGCTTCGATGCCAAGACAAATCTGATGTCTTACCCAATGTTCGCGAACGTGTTTCTGCGCGAATTCGGCGCGCACGCGCACTGGCTCGGCAAGAGTAAAAACCTGGCAACGTTGAAACAGATGTGCACGACCGAAGCAAATGGTAAAGCACAAGCAATATCTCAAACCTTGCAAGGTGCCTGAGGAACTGAAACTGCAGCTCGCCGAGCGTAGCGAGGCGCATGACGCGCGACAGAGGAGCAAATGTCGCCGTCGGCAAAAGTCAAATGCAGCCGCCGTATCCGCGCCCGAGACGTTTCTTTTTGCTGATATGCTTCTCGCGGAGCTCACGTTCACCTTTTTGTTGATGTTGTTGTTTTTCTTTCCTTTTTTTGACGTATTTCTGCTTGAACCTGCGATCACCGTTTTACTGACGTCACCGTTACTTTTCCTCGTGTAGTAAGCTTATTTCCTTACTTTTACCTGTATCGCTTTGCTCTCCGCACAGTTCTGCAAAGGGCAATGGCAAGAGAGCGATTGTCTGACGTATGACTCGCGGCTGTCGTGTTCCGACCGAAGTTTGAGCGCTTTGCTTCAGTTACCATAACACCAAACCGCCGAAGTTCCCTACGCCGTAAGCAGAAGGTCACCTCGTTGTACCTGAAAAGCCCATCGTGGCATTCAGTTCAGCTACGATTGCAATGCCAGTATAATAGTGTATTTGTTGTTCAAACGTATATATGTATCATGTATAAGACTTGTTACCCTATCTGTACTCGCTTGAAAGAAACGAAGGAGTAGAAGGAGAGAAAGAAAGGAGAGAGTGAACAAGATTATGGTCGGCATGACGACTGACTGTCACTGAAGATGGCAGGCTTCAGCAGTGCTTGAGTAATTTTTTTATTGAAATAAAAAAAGCAGATGTAGTCACCCTATAATGGTGACGGCTACTCTATTTCGCTACAGCAGAAACTACAATATAAAGAATATATGTAGCAAGAAAAAAAAAAACAACTTCCTAGGGCCAGGAATCCACAGCACACAGCCCTACACACAGACGAAGATATAGATATAAAAGGCGAAAAGAATAGTTGTCTGCGCCAGCCATGGATACAGTGCTCGCTTGCATTAATGACCTCCTTTGAACTCGCTGCTATGTCGATGACAAAGTGAAGTAAAAGCTTAATTCAGCGATATGTCGAGTTTGATAAACGTGGGAAAAAGCTAAGAGGCTTGTTCGTTTTTGAGCAAGGAAGTGACAGGACCAACGCTTTTTTCTTTTACAAACTGACACGTATTAAAGACCAGCATTTAGCCCTTAATTCAACGCTGAAAGCTTGCAACAGTATTTCTTCTTATTTTCTTTTAAGTTTCAGTTTGACTTCGCGTATGAGAGTAAATGAAATAATACATCAAGCAATGACGTATTCAATAAAAGCGACGTCCTATAAATCAAGACTGAAATAAGAGACGTGGCTGCATTAAAATTTGCGAAAAATTAACGCACAGGCCAACACAGGCGCTAATCGCATAGGGAAGCTGATCAACTGCTTGCCAAATAGCAAAATAGCGTTCTCAAAGCATTGTTACTTTTGATCCGAAGGCTTGTGGAAAAAAATGAGATACAAGAACGTTTCGCAGCTACAGATTCATTATCTTCATTTGCTGGAAACATGATTGGTGGGGCGCAAATAGATAGGTATAGCTTAAAAGAGAGGCTTACCGAAAGCTAGAGCTGATCCCTTTGAGAAAGACAAAATGGTACACCACTCGAAAGCGTCAGATAAATGACGACACGAGATCGAGTTCTGTTTCTCTAGGATCTGTATACAGATTATCAAATGCGGATATGAACGGGGAGATGCGAGAGCAAACTTCATCGTGAAATTAAAGAAAAAAAAACGAAGAAGAAATGGAAGAATCAAACGAACAGTCACGCTCGCGCAAGCACCGTGAAGCCCCAGATACGTCAAGATGCATACATTACTATAGCAAAAGACACGCGACAGGCTTCGAGCCTAAGCCCCGCATCGCGGAAACGCCAACTTTGCGGCCCCTTTCGTGGAAGTATTCCACGCCATAAGTATACACGTGGCGGCATCGTAATCTACGCAGCGTTCCGGAACCAGCGCTGCCTACATGGCGCGTCGTCCACCCATGTATCAGACACGGGGCCGTGGGCTTTGCCGTGCGATGGTTGACAGGCGAGCGCGTTCGGGACCAGTAATTAATGATGGATTTGCAATACGAAGCCCCTGAGATTTGATGCCGAACTTCCCCCCCGGCGCGTCCGGCTCGCCAAAACCGCGCTTCGACTTTGGCATCAATTAGGCTGCACGCATCGCAAATCGCTGTTTGTCACACCGCTCGGAAATGAATTGAATAGCCGGGCTCTGCGAGCTAAGTCGACGAGAGCTGGAAATGCCAAATCCGTCTGGCATACGTATATACGTCGCGTGGGGGTCGAAGCATTCGTATCGTCTGGTCTAGTAAACACGTAAACACGTGTTTTGTTGTGTTTTAGGCGGGACGTATACCCAAAGCGGACGTTCTCACGCGACGTGAGCTTCAAAAACTGCCTCAGAACTTGCGCCTAAAGATGTTCCTCTGTCGCGCAGCAGGAGAAATAGCTACGTCGATACGGTGGCGTCGCGATAGATATACATCTCCTTAGCTAGGACTCGACGGCGGCACAATACACACACACATTATGGCCATGGATTCACTTCTTTTTTCTTCTTCTTCTTCTTCTTCTTCTTCTTCTTCTTCTTCTTCTTCTTATCCTTGTCCGCTCTTCATTCTGTTGCTATGTGTGGTAGCAAACCAAGTGCAATCTTAGTTAGCGTCCCTACTTCTACCACGCTAAACAAAATTTCTTGAGAGCCAGATAGATGTGTCATGTTCTTCCCATGTCTCGCTTTGAGTGTACTTCTTCACCAAAAATTAACCGTCCCCCAACTATCTCAGATGTCGGCCCTAGTAAACCATGGCAAACGAGGAGCAAACGCAGCTTTCCATGGGGGAAACAGAAAGAGAGAAAGCAAGAAAAGGAAGAAAGGAAAAATAAAGGTCTACCAAACGAACTTTCCATTTGCTACGTCACACAAGGTAGCGGGGGAGAGACTGAGAGAGTGAACATTGTGATGTCCTGCTTTTCATGAACTGTGTGGAAAATGCAAGGTCTCCTGAGAGCGCTTGCTCCTTTCGAAAAACTTCTAAAATCGACCTTCAATTTTGCAGTATATGTGAATCGTCATATCATGCATGTGCAACGGAGCAACAAGTTGAAAATAAATTCTTTGGAGGCGAAACTCTCGCTATGCTCCTGTCGCCGTGCTCGTCAACTGAGCCGTTTCAGACATCCCGCGACAGCACACCACAGAAAAAAAAAAGAAAAGAGAAACAAGCTTTAAAGTGCGATCCGCTGTGACTGCATTTGCTTCCGCTATCCGCCGTTGCCAGGTGAGCGATCGTATTATTTCGTTGCCAAAGAAAAAAAAATGTTTCTACTCACACAGTAAAAAGAACCATTACTTGATGAGAGCAAAGTTATTATCTACACCGCCTTTTATGAGGCTTTGCTCACACCATCACGGAAAATTACCAGAGCTTGTAGCGAAACTAACTCTATACTATGTGACCGTCTGGTGTGTATAAACTTTACGCCTCTTTTGTAAGAGAAGGTGTAAATAACCCAGAAGCACAGTTTTACGTTCGCCAATAATTTTGTTATGAAAATACGTCGTTGGTAAGTAAAGCATGGCCGCAAATTACATTACGAGCTCAAGGGCGTGAATGTCGATAGAAAGAACATTCTACCACCTCAGTGGCCTTGACGTAACTCATGCTCGCCGTCACAACATCATCACAATACTCTAAAGTGTACTCATAGTCGTTCCGGCAGAATAAAAAAAATCGACGCCTCAGTTAGAAAGAGAGAGAAAAGAGGAAAGGCGGAGAGCTTGAGAGGTTCATCAGAGTAACTGTCCGGTTGGCTATTCTGTACTGGGGAAGGGAAGAAAAGATGAGGAGAAATAAATAAAGTTATGAAGATAATCTGCCCGCATAAGCACGAAGGAGGTGACTGACAACGACTAAAGTATTTCAGTCAGTTCCGGTGCTTATAAAAGATACACTAGTGCTTTTAGAGAAACCAGTGCTCAAGTCGGTTGAGACCTGGGTGCAAGAATTGTGCTTTCCGTAAGGGGACGGTGAGGAGACGGTGGAACACGTGTTGTGTCTTTGTCATCGTTATGAGACCGAACGCGACATTCTCCGGAGTGTGTTAAACCGATTAGACAGCAGACCGTTTTCAGACACAAAGATTCTTGGACCATGGCCCCACGCGTCGCAGGCTTACAAAGCGACGCGGGCATTGTTACAGTTCATGAAGTCGACTGGCCTCAGTGACCGATTGTGAAGTGTTGGACAACCGCACGTGTTCATACTGCGAGTACTTTCTTCCCTCTCTCTCCTTTCTTTTCATCCCTTTAAACCCCTTCCCCCGTGTAGGGTAGCAAACCGGACGTGCTTCTGGTTAACCTCCCTGCCTTTCCTTTCTTCTTTGTTCCTCATCCTCCTCCTCCGTAAGGGGACGCTTGTGATGTTTGTCGAATGTATTGCAGAGCACTTTTATTTGTCCGTAAAATATTTATTAAAAGATGCATAAACCAAAAAAAATGTATTATCTAAAAAAGCGAACAGCTTTTTGACCCTGCTGAATTATCCGTGCAACTTTGTTAGTCACTGAAATGCATCTGACGAATTATTATACGATTATGAAGATGACATGTTCAAGACTTAAATGTTGCTGTGAAGGTTAAATAAAGCAATGTAATGTTGAGTAATGCTTTTTCATGACTAAAGACGAAGATTAATTTTTCTTTACTTTAGAAGGTATTTTTTCTATATTAAATGCGAGTGCAGGAAAGGTTGGCATCATGGGTGATGCTTCTAGTGCCTCTCTCATGTGCAAGCGGTACCTATCAAAAATTTGCCGGCTAAAATAAACAAACGAGAAAGAAGAAAGAAAAGAGATGCAAAGACAGTCCACCGATTTTCAGCACCTTAGATTTCATTCGCACT